>NC_089769.1:25384467-25441967 GCF_040412425.1 Macrobrachium rosenbergii
TCTTAAATTTTCATCTATCCCACCTTTCTATTTCATCTAAAAGTTTTTGGAACTGGCACACTTCATGAAGTCATCTTCGTTTTTTTTTCACCTCCTTAACATCTTAGGTAGATTGGCGTTTCGCTGTTTATCAGAAATTTTACTAACTTCTGCCTTTCACCTTGTTGAAGTTCTCTTTGAATAATAAGTGAAAAAATTGGTGATTGTAACAGCCTTCACATACGTACACTAAAGTCGCTGATAACCTAATTCCACTCTGTAGCTTCTTTAACAATTGTCAAATTTACTTCTTCCTTCAGTCATCCACAGTCCAGAACATTTAACCTTAATTTTTCATTGAATTTACATAGTTCTATCATCACCTGTTAATGGGTATTCTTCTCCAGAACATTTCATGAATCCGTTTACTCATATATCGTTTTTCTTCACTCCACCTAACCATTAGCTGATGGAAAAGACATCGAAATGTAATGACAGATTTGCGTGCAGACAAATCTACATGTCACAGAAAATGACTACTCGAAAATTTTGTTATTTTTATGAATGGGACATCTGTTTGTTACTGAATTTTAATAACATAGGTTTACTACCTTTACTACGGTTGCGCATGTAAGTGTTGGAACCGTAGTGATACCAGGAGCACACACTCACACACACACACACATATAACGCGCGCGCGCAGGAATAAAAAGAATAATTTATTGTTATACGCTTCTTTTCTGTTAGACTAGGTTATTGAATAATCCAAACCGAGTACGAAAAATACTTATCTATTGAATAGATCACATCGGTCGGCAGCTGGGTTAAATTCGGTAACATCTCTGTAAAGCATTTATTTAAAAACACTGGAAAGAACTGGTCTTGATTATATGCAATAACGGATAACACCTTTATAATAGTTGTATCAAATCTTGACTAAATGTTTTTTTTTTCCGACTCAATATTAATGTTTACATTGATTTTATAATCTAGTAAAAGGTCTTTAAAACATCTGGTTGGAAGCATACCTAAAGCGTAACTAAAGTGATAAATAAATCAACCATTTACAACAAGATTTCTGAGGAACGTTACTTTAAGGGAAAATAATTCCTTAGTGATGTAACCTCAATTATACATAGGTAAATATATAATCATGAAAAACACCAAGAGTTAAGTCAGTTTTGCAATGAAGATATATATAAAATGCAATCAGTTACTACTGATGATTACATATTAATGAATGATAATTAGCTGAAAATTAAATGGTTAATATAATGAACCCATGAATATTAATGCTATATGTTCTTTTCTCAAAGGTCATTTACTTATATATAAGTTGAAAGTCCTTACCTGACCCACTCCCCTCCCCCTTCAACCCCCAAGAGAAGAGGAGAAACTTACCTGAACTCGCCCCCCCCTCCCCCCGCCCCGCCCCCACCCTCTCCCCTTCTTCCGCCAAACCGCACACTCAGCATAAAACTCCTTACTTATTCAGGCTTTGCATTTATTGCAATTTTACCTTTTTTTTTTCTTCCTTTTGCTGGACACAAAAGGACCGTGCTATGAGAAGAATATTTATGATTTTTCTCCCTACGTGCGATTTGAAAAGATTTCCTCCTTCAACGCTTCAGATGCCAAAACCATAATTATTCTTATTCGAAATTAAACTTGCTTGTATTGAGTGTATTCAGTTTAAGTGTTTGCTTCGATTTATCTTGATTTTTTCTATTTGGGGCATTTTACTCCTGCCTGGGTAGAGCTGGTTCTTCTCAGTTTTATTTAATAAAGCAATCAATGGTAGTTAAGTGAAATAATAAATGGACATTTTACAGGAAAAATTGCCATATAATCTAGATCTTTTTTATTCTTAACTTATAAAATACACCCAGCTTTTCCAGTCCTTCGTTGTGACGTCACATTTCAAAGTTTATAGTCTTCTTATGAAGAGTAATTGAATAAGCTAACTTGCCGGTTGAAAATAGTCTGAATTTTGATGACGGATACATACAAAGCAATTAACAATTACGTTTTTCAAGAACATTTTATGCAGAATCCAATCGGTCTTCATTATACATGGAACGCTTGAAATTTTGAAACTCCTGCTGCAATCTTGAATATTTAAGTGTAAAATAATACAGAACATCGTAGTTTTAGCACTGGCTGCTAGGCTCACAGTTGTGCAATATCTGAGAATTCAATCACGAACTGGGCTAATGCAAATAGGTTAGGTAGGTTGACTGGTTGTACTCTGACCTACCATCATCAGCTTGTGTTATGCCGCCATATCTAAAGGTCTGTTTACGTCGCAGAAGTTTTAAGTTGAAGTTACTAAGACGCGTCTAGAAAATAGGTATATAATGAAACTAAGGAAGACTGAAGTTGCTGTGTATAAATTTAGCGAAAGTGTAATAAAAATAAAAAAAAAACAGGGGAAAAAGTGAATCACAAAAATAAGGCCAGAGGCTACTGGAATCTCTGCTGAAGCCCATTGGTGTATATATATATATATATATATATATATATATATATATATATATATATATATATATATATATATATATATATATATATATATATATATATATATATATATATATATATATATATATATATATATATATATATATATATATATATATATATATATATGTGTGTGTGTGTGTATGTATGTGTATATTATAATATATATATATATATCCTCTATATATATATTATATATATATATTTTTGGATATACATATACTATATAATATATATATAGGTATCCAAACGGAAGAAATTGAATAGCCCGCGACCGGCGTTCACTGGCTCTTCAATTTCTTATATATATATACCTATATATATATATTATAATATATCAAATATGTGTGCGAAGTGTGTGTGTGAAGTTAAGATGCCACATTGTGGCTATTAAATCTACGCTTTTTGGATGTCTGGTAAAAGTGACCAGTAGATTCGGAACACACACACAGCACACGACACACACACAGGCTCTTCAATTTCTTATATATATATATATATATATATATATATATATATCCAAAATATAAGAATATATAGTTAAGAGGGCATTGTATATAGAATTATATATGTGTCTGTAAAAGTGACCAGTAGATTCTACACACACACACACACACACACACACACACACACACACACACACACACACATATATATATATATATATATATATATATATATATATATATATATATATATATATATATATTTATACATATACATACACACACATATATATACATATACTGATAATAATATTATAATATTAGAATTTTACAATAGAATCTTTTGAAAATTTTACAAAATCAACTTCGATTTCGTTGACGACTCAAAACGGAAAGACCTCGAACTGCAGTCCACGAGCACGCGTAAGAAAACCTTTGATTTCTGGTGCGGATCTTTGTTTGAAGATCAAATAACTTTTCATCTGTCAACTGACATATTCACACCACTCCATCATTTGCTTTGCAAAGGATCTCTACTTGTCCAAGAGAAAATAAAGCGCGTGTTGCGATTGAGAATGAGAAGCACAAGATAAAAGAGGCAACGGATGAGGAACAGAGGATATGTAGGATGATGAAGAGGATGGTGAGAAGTTAGAGAATGAATGAGAATTTCCCACGTTTAGAGTAGGAGATTACATGACATATTCCACCCATTTGTTTCTCTATGACTGATGAGTTTTCATTATGCAGCGGAGCGACGAGATATCTTACCACCCTGAAATAGAAACATCTGTTTTAGTTCGTTGTTGTCGGTGTTCAAGTCTGAGGTGTTTGCGATGAATGAAACTATAAACAATCGAACAAAACACAACAGACACAAGCACTCTCATTATATATATATATATATATATATATATATATATATATATATATATATATATATATATATATATATATATATATATATATATATATATATATATATATATATATATATATATATATATATATATATATATATATATATATATATGTGTGTGTTGTGTGTGAGTGGGAGGGGGGGTTTAAGGGGCGTTGATATGATTAATTTATGCTTAATTGAACCCCACTAAAGGGATAAAGCAGAATTCGCAATGAATGATATGGCGACAACAAAAGTCGACAAGAAAACACTTTTACAGCCATTCTGCATAATGATATCTTGTTAACTTTGAAAAGATGGCTCCTTAGAAATTAAAAACAATAAGCCAAATAAGAAAAGTTTTGGCTTTTTAACTTTATCCCAGAAACGCGGAGTTTTCTATCTCTAAAAAAGAAGTATAAAATGCAGGTTTGTTTGATTTCAGCAAATATAGTTTTCGGTGATAAAGATTTTAATTATTTATAAAATCAAAATTGAATCTACTCTGACCTTCCAGATTTAAATCGTTGCGTCACTGACCGTCATGTGTTGTATCTTTACGTAAATAAACTGACTGAAGTATCTGTATTATGCTATGTTTGCGCAAAGATCTCTGACAGATAACATCAAGTTCTGATGTTGCTAAGCAAAAATATATCCAAGAGTCAGAATCACAGAATGATTCTAGTTTAAATGGCATGAATGACCAAGAGCAACCAAAGAAAAACAGATAGAAAATGAAGTTTTCTTTTACTTAAACCTGACCATTTTTAATTATATAAAAAAAAATTTATGACCGTACTATGTGTTAGCAAGGTGGCAAGCTTGCGCTGTTTATGCTGTATGAAAAATGAAACGACTAGAAAAACGAAGACTAGAGGTGGTAGAAAATGTAGCGTGCGTGAAATGAGGGACCGGTGCGTTTTGAAATGTTTCAGGAATGTAGGAAGAAGGGAGGATGTGAGTGTGGAAGAGGCCCTGGGAAGAATATTCAGGAAGGGTGAGGGGGCGAGGGCGGTAGGGGTGGTTGGTGTGGTGCCAGTTGGAGCGCAATGTACTGCTGATTAGATTTCTAAGTTTAGTTGTCTGAGGTGGTTATTGTCGTTGCAATTTGCTGTACAGGTGGTCCATGTACTTTGATGGATGTCTTTTATCTAAAACTACGATGAACTGAGATTTCGCGAAAAAGATAGGTTGATAGAAATAGTTTACTTTATATCACTATCTTTCATTTATATCCTTTGATTTCGTTGCTGTTATGAAATAATTGCAATTTTCTCCAGCAGTTACAATACGTCTAACTAATTTTGATAGATTTTAGGCACGTGTCGTTTATCACACGAGGACACTCGGATATCAAGATAGCCACGAAAGAGTTGAACACATCCAGTTTTTTTTTTCTACGCATTAGGCAGAATTTCTTCCTTATTTGTCAATAACTGTTTTCTTCGAATGGGAATAAGTAGCTGAAGCGTTTTTAAAGAACCCCCTTTATTGCAACTGTATCATTTTGGCAAAAGGCTGTGCCTCTTATGGCCTTATCATAGAATAACACCGGACTAATCGTTGTAAGATAAACTAACTACCATTGATACAAGATTGTAGTCGTGTACATTTGGTGACAAATATTACCCGACATCCACTGAAATGGACTGCAAGTAGGTTTATAAAATATAGATGGCAAAAGTCATACCCTTTTGTGCTTCCATACAAAAGAAGGAGTGTTTTAAGGAAAGCTTGAATTACAAAAATGTCTCCCATCACCCATGTGGGCAGGATGAGAACAATAGCAAGATTCAAAGAGAGGGCTTCAAAATATATCACGAACGACGTGAATCCTTTTCATTTTTGCTTTTGAAATCTTACATGCAAGTCTTTCCACACGGAACGACGAATGAAGATTAAGCGTCATGAGAGTGTCTTTCATAAGACCAAAAAAAAAAAAAAAAGATATCTCTAAGCGCAATTCCTTAATGTAAACTCATTAGTTCTGGTGAAACAAATGGCGACAGCATCCCTACTAATCTCCTTCCAAACGTTAAAAATTACAGCTCTCTCTCTCTCTCCTTCAATCCTTGTTCTCACTGTTCCCTTTCATTCCCTCATTTCATGTGCATATCCAACGGAGGAGTTTCTTTTTCTGGAACAAATGAAAGATCTTTTGTGAAACTAGTAATGGAGTGGTATGAATATGCCTTTGGTCAAAAATTGTTTTATTTGATTTCCAGGAACAAAAATATTTCGAAGAGTCAGTGAGCTACGGAATGTAAAAGATTCGTAAGATTATCCTAAACCTGCGCAATTATAGTAGACTATTTTTTCGGTCTTAAGGACACCCTAAAATTGTAGTTAAAACTATTTTTATTATCATATTACTATTATTGCTGTGTTTGTTGAAAAATATAGAAAAAACATATTGTTAAACTTTACACTGAAGCAAAGACGTACAATGTCCATTTTAGAAGAGTATTTTTTTTTCATACATATTAATCACTACAAAATGCTACTATTTTGTAATGTTTGTAAATACAGTTTTATGCTCAAAGTGCTTTGTGGCTTTTTAGATATGTACGTATTATGAAAAGCCCTTTAGTTCGAGCCTGATTTAAAAAAAAAATCGCTTCTATCGAAAAAGTTACAGCCGTTTTAACGGAAAGCGTCTTTGTCAATTGGAGTCGTGAGTTTTCTACATTTCATTATGTTGAAACAACTTTTAACTTCCTTTTCTTTTATTTTTGTAATGCCATGGTATAACTAAAAACTGGTAATATAAAAACTTGTGTTATAAACCTGGCTATATAAATTTAGATTTCTCCGTCCTACTTGCGTAAGCCGTGATTTCATAATTCTTTATGCAGTAATGATTCAATCGTTGTTTTTGTTCTATACATTCATTATGGTTTTGACCTAAATATTTTGGCTCCCCTCTACGAAACAATGGGTATTTGTATTTCATTCTGCAATCCTCTTAGCAGAATTACCTGTTAGATAACTGAAAAGTATTTGATTGTAACCAATACAAACACCCTCTCTATCTAATTGCAAACCGATGGGAAACATTACCACGTTTTGCAACACATTAGTGGGAAACCAAGAAACCAGAGTTTATAGGAGTGAAAATAAATGAATTGAATACGCTAGTAGTTTTTCCTCTGGCTTTCATGTAATATGTACTTTTACTTAACGTTTTAGATGCAGTCATGCTCAGAAACACGTTGGGTAAAATATTCAGAAAGTAAAAGGAATATTTGATCAGAAAAACACGTGGCAATCAAATAAGCTTGTTGACAAAGCATGTCGGGGAACTGTTAACATTTTAACGGACTCATATTTGAAAGATAAAATCTTTCCAATAACTTGAAATGACCAGGTGGTCAGCTTAGGAGGAAAAGAACTAAAGGAAGTAGAGTATTCTCCTTTGGCCAAAACCCTGTCTTTTCAGAAGCTTACAGCGTTGAGTCTGGAAGGCATAACGGAGTATTGTTTCCTATCCTTCCGCATCTAATGGTTAGCTCATGAGGTAATGCTTCCATGACTTATCACAGAGTTTCAGTAGTCTGTAATATCGCTACTTTTAGTTGAGAGCTTACTGAGTGTTTTTGGTGACACTGTTAAAAAAATGAGATAGTGTTTAGTTTATCATTGCAAATACCACAAGCTTTATTAACGGTGTTCATATTATATAAATCAGTTAACTGCTTGTTAAATCGACAACCCTCTCTCTCTCTCTCTCTCTCTCTCTCTCTCTCTCTCTCTCTCTCTCTCTCTCTCTCTCTCTCTCTCATTAATGCTGCATTTTCTAATCATTCGCAGTGAAATTATCAGAAGGGCTCTGTTACTTTTTTTACTTAAAGTTATCTTTTAAAGAGGAAATCATGAATTTTGAAGATCCTCTAATAAGATAATATTTATCAATGATTAATTACTTTAAAGGTGAGACGAACGTCAAAGACACTCTTTTTAATATACTTCTTCAAAGGTATTCTCTCTGTATGGGATAAAGTAAATTATTGCACTTTAAAGCAGCAAAGGCGAGATTGAAAAGAATAGATATATTTTAGTTTGTGAGCTCAACACAGAAGCTCATATTTATATTTTAGTTTATGAGCGCAAATGCAGGAGCTTGAAAATAAGCCCTTTCTCAAAAGATATTTCCATTAAAGAGGTAGACTCTGTATGACGGTTGTAGCAGAATTAAGTGCAAATGAAATTATTGAGATGTATGAGATTCATTTAATAAATACGTTAGTGGGTAAAGGAAAGAGATTCTAAGATTTCTCCCGAAAAACTCAAGACTCTCAATATTTATGTCTCTACCAAGAAGGCTGCCCAACAGTTACCCACGTATGGGAACAAAAGTTCCCAGGTACCAAGCACTCTGGTATCTTAATGTTTTAATAGATTCAGGAAGCTAAAACTTTACAAAAAGAGAACCAGGAAGTAACTCGAAGAACCTATGGCAGTAAAGTTGAAGTTTCTGTATGAAATGCAACCTATGGAATTAAGGCAACTGGAAAAAATCATCCGGACATAGAATGGAAAATAGTTTCCAATGGCCAGAAGATAGTAAAGGGGAGGGTTTTATGGATATCCAAACAGTAGAGGATAATTCCAGCAACGAAAGAACACAGTTTAAAGGAGTAGATCGTGGTGTGTATTATCGATTGATCTTTATGAATCCAAAGACTAAGTAAAATAAAAGTTTCATCAAAATGAAAGAAAAGTTTTATCAAACACTCCGTCAAAGTGCAAACAATGTTCAACAGTTAAAAGGAATCAAATTCAACAATGAAAAATATTCGAAAAGGATTTGTCAAAAGTTCTGTCGATTAAAACGCTCCAAGTTATAGAGAATCAAGCGAGGGGGCCAATGTTCAACAGTTAACAAGATAATAATAAAAAAGAATACATTTGTGCAAGCTTTTGCTATTAAGAACAATATATATATATATATATATATTTTACTGGTAAAGGATATATATATAAAAGTTCTCTCGATTAAAAATACGCGTGATTTGTACTAACAAGCGTATCCAAAACCTCGTCTATGACCAATCCTACATCAGAAGGAATCAACAAGCTAGGGGCATTATGGATATTACAATTATATATATATATATATATATATATATATATATATATATATATATATATATATATATATATATATATATATATATATATATATATATATATATATATATATATATATATACCTGTAAAACTGATGAAGGGTTGGTCATAGACAAGGCAAGGGATTTTATATACTTCTGTGTCTTTGGGACTGGCTTTTGTTGGACGTTAATCAGGGATTTGGCTAAGGTATCTGGGTAGGATAAACAAAACAAGTTAGAGGTTCCAAGTGTCTGTGTCAACGTCTTAATCCTGTCCAGGTGTGGGATTTTGATTTTATTGTTGAGCATCTCTTTAGTTTTGTTTTGAGGGGGAACAGTAGAAGATTATGTTAGCTTTATGGATTGCTTTCTCAAATGTCTGGCAGGGTACTTTTAAAAATAATAGCTGCTTATGGATTAGCTCAGTTTCCTTTTTCAGGAAATCCGGGGAGCAAATCCATAAGACTTAAGAATAAATTTCTGGCAACGCCAATCTTGATAGAAATGTCATGGATCTCTTGGTATAAATACCACTCTTCTGTAACTCTTACTTGATTCATTACCTGCCTGTTGAGGGCGACAGTTGTTCTCAGAAATGTATAGCATTAACTTTCTACCTTTTAGCATTTTTATCCTTTTATTATCATTAATATATATATATATATATATATATATATATATATATATATATATATATATATATATATATATTTATTTATTTATATATATATAGGATATATACAATATAGATTTTATATATATATAGTTATTAATCTATCCTGATAAGGCAGAAATTCTTCCAGGCAGTAGAGTTGACAGGCTGCTAGGCGAAAACGACAAGACGTTCTGGAAATGGATTATCAGATAATAACTCACATATAAATGATCTCTCATTTGTAATAGTTTATTCACAATGGAGGAAGGTTTACTCTATGTTACTGAGCGAGAATTTTAACACCATGGAAAAGGTAAGCAATACCACTGAGCAAGGATTAATTAATTTACTGGACGTAATTCACAAGGGAAATATACATGCTAGTCTTTCAACAAGGGATTTATGTTGGGAGATGAAAATATTAAACAAGGAAAATTGAGAGATTTTTAGTTAGAGAAATAGATACTGTTAATTAATTACTAAATTCAGACTTAGTGGCTGTTTTACATTGCATGTGCACCCTTGCAATCTAGGTGACACCAATATGCCTTCTTTAACAATTACGACCTACGTGGTCAGACCAGAATAAAGACATGCACCTGGAGGAAGGGGTGCAGGATAAGTGTTGCTTGGAGTAGAGCTGGCAGTCTTCTGGCTGTGGGACCGAGGTGAGTCCCCATCGCTTGCCTTACTGTGATGTGCTTAGGTGCCCTTAGGCTCTGTGATCAGCCAGGCATGACGCAAAGGGGAGCCAGCATATCTGAAAACAATTAAGAACCAGCAGATAGGCTTCACAGGCAAACAGGCTGTGGGGCAAGGAGAACTAAAGGGAGATCTAGCATGTGTATTAACCTCCGTGACTAATAGATACCAAATTGCTGGGCCAGTCTGACTTCTCAAAAGAACTCTCGCTACACTTCTGCAGCTGGGACTGGGGCCCCTATTGTATCCCCCATATATATATATATATATATATATATATATATATATATATATATATATATATATATATATATACATATACTGTATATTGACTTGCTTAATCTAAAAACCATGTAATCCTATCAATTAAGGCAGGAAGTTACCTAAAAAGACAGATAATTAACATAATTAGATCGGTCACCAGTTGAGACTAGATTGCTGAATATATCGATTTATTCTGAACACAATATCTAAATCAACAAAATTACTCAAACAACTAGTTAAACAAAGGAAATTACCTATATGGGTTTTTACGGGAGCTAATAACAGCTCAACTCCATCCCACTTCGGACACAAGATATTTCAACATAAAAGGGGTGAATAATGCAACAGCTGAGGGCTTCGATTCTGTCCAGGTTCCAAGGGTGCCCATTTCTGGAAGAGACGTATCCACATAACATTTCTATATCAAAGACCTCTTACTTATCATTAACTGACTGCAAGGGATGAATCTTAGATAAAGAATATTACTTTAACACCATGGAAGATACTTTATGCAATCTCACTAGGCAACAATAATTGTACTTCATGTATTCGACTTCATAAATGGGATATGGTTTTACTAGGATTTTCCTTAGTCAGAGACTGGTTAAGAGAGGGAAACTTGAAACATGAAATTTTTAGAGTGAGATAAAGGAAAGAGAACTGGGAGTATCTGTCATCTTCAGACTTACCGCTGGAATAGATAATGCAGTGATCGATTGCATCAGAAGCCTGGGTCCGTTGAGATGGCAATTTCCCTGGCTGTTCAACAAAAGGGGGGAGAACAAAGGGGGCTATGAGAGACGCCGACCTGTGAGTGCTCTTTCTGGATGATGCCTCAAGACTCTGTCGAGCTGGGTCAAATGGTGTGGGTACTTGCTTCAAAACTCCTCCCCCAAACAGCCTTGGCTTGGTCGTAGATAGCACCTGAAAAATGACAAAAAACTCGCCAGTACAAAAGTCACAGAAAAGTGAGCTTAAGGTACAATCTAGCTAAGGGTAGTCCTGTACTAGCAAAACCTACCCTGTCGCATATGCCTCTAAACTAAACTTCCTACCCCCTTCTGATGGTTGGTTCTTTTGGAAAACAACCCTGCTCTTGCTTCCTTCCCAAGAATGCCCTCTTACTTTACAAAAGAAAGCTTTGTTTTTATATTTCTATTAAATCAAGGAAGAGAGAGGTCAGACAGGGAATACTTATAATATATATATATATATATATATATATATATATATATATATATATATATATATATATATATATATATATATATATATATATATATACATATACATATATATACATGCATATATATATATATATATATACTCGTATATATTAGTGCTACGCCAGCTCAATCATGGGGTTACTGATAAAAATATTGCCTTAAATTTAAATGCTATCGAAGGGTAACAAAAAGAGAGACCAAAAATATGAGATATATACCTCAAACAGACACAAATAATTCCATACTTAAACTTTAATAACTGAAATGAAGAAATTATTTGTAGCATCCAGGGTTGGAGTAATTGTAATTGTAATTTAACTGAAATGTAATTATTTACATGTCTTGTAGGTATCGTGTACTGAACAAGAAACAGACGGTCTTTAATTTGCTGCTACTGCCCCTTACTTCAGTTCACTTCGTCCAAAACCTTCCTGCAGTGAGGTTCGGTGACTTCAGTTCTACTTCTGTCTCTACAATTACGCTTGCTGCCTCCATCTTACACTTGCTGCCTACATCCTACACTTCTTCTTAAGGTAAGACATGTAACTGAAGTGATGATATGTAGCATATGGGTGATATTCATTATGGTAGTGATAGTGGTGGTATTATTATTATTATTGTTACAAGCAGATATACTCGGCGTTGCCCGGGTGTGAAGATCCAGTGTGTGTGTGTGTGTGTGTGTGTGTGGATGCATGTTCGTGTCCTTGTGGTTGTTTGTGATTACGTGGGTGTGCTTTGCTCGCGTGCATTGCGTGCATGCGTGAGTGTGTGTGTGTGTGTGTCGCTCTTCCCCTAACCCCCTCCACACACACACACACACACACACACACACACACACACACTCTCTCTCTCTCTCTCTCTCTCTCTCTCTCTCTCTCTCTGTACATGGCAGCGATGTTGGTGATGGTCTGATTAAGTTTAGTTAATGGGTGGAAACATTGTCGCTAGTAATGTTATTTATACATTTAGTTGTGTTCTAAAGCATAATTGCAAGTGATAATAGTGATAATGAATATGTTATCATTATGATGACTCTACTAGTCAGTGATTTGAGTGAACCTACAGAATCCGGTGGGGTTTTGAGATAGCAGCAGGCTTACTCAGCTCTATACATGTAATTTACTTGTCCATGAGTAACCACAGCGGTTTTGATCGTGTTACCATTAGTGATGGAGTGTCATATTTATGATTATTGATAGTGATGCTGATAGTGGTAAAGGTGATGGTGGTGATGGTAGTGTTAATGAGTAGGATGGTGACTTTGGAAGTGAATGATAATGTGATGAAAATAGTCCTAATGGTGATAAAGGTAGCTATGGTGGTTATTTAAACATTATTGCAATTGTTTTTAAGAATCCCAAACATTTTGCTGGGGAGGTCAGCTGTTAGGAAAATTACCATGCTAAACACAAACTATTCTTTGCAGGACTAAGGGATGTCAACGACCGGAGAAATGAATGAAGACAACCCTGCCACAGCAAGCAGTTCCACTCAGCTCCATCTGATGAAGGTGGAACCAGCAGTCATTTATCTGGATTATTATCAAAATACTTTGAAGACTGTGGTTCTCAAGAACAAAGAATCGTTGCCAAATGCAGATGCTGTGGATCTAAAATCAAGTCAAGCACCCAGGCATCTTCAAACCTTTTAACACACTTGAAAAGATGTAATTCTAAGAGATACTTCGAGTGTGTAGAAGAGAAGTAAGTCTCTCTTGTAAGAAGCTAAAGGCTCTTAGGGTGCAGGGCAGGGGGAGGTAGCAATGCATTTCTTTTTTAAGGCTGAGAATGGTGAACATTTTGGACCAAACAATTTAAAGCAAAGGCGCATGGTAAAGGTACTGCTGTTTTCCCTTGCATGTGATCAGTTGCCTCTCACTTTGACTGAGAGCCCCACATTTTGTGCTTCTGTACAAGAGGCTGAGCCAAATTTTGTGTTTCCTGCTAGAACTACTATTCGAAATGTACTTCTCCTACAATACATTACTAAAATGGAGAATATCCTGAGCTTAGAATTAAAGGACCTAAACAGAATTTACTTAACACTTGACCTGTGGACAAATCGACAGATGACTTCCTATCTTGGTGTTACAGTTCATTATGCTAACAAAGACTGGGAAGTGAAGTCTCGTGTCCTTGGTTGTGACCACTTCAATGGCCGACACACAGAATTGAATATTGCATCTGCCTATAAGGAAATCGTCAGTCGGTACAGCATTCAAGGTAAAGTAAAGGAAGTTGTAGCTGATAATGCATCTTCGATGGTAAATGCATTTGACATTTCATTGCCTAGTTTCCACATACACCAGGAAGAAGAGGAGATTAAAAATTCATGCAACCCAAACATCTGTGATAACGAGGATATTTCCTAGATGATATTCTGGCTTTTCTTCCTCAGAGAATGGGATGTTTTGCACATACACAGCAACTGTATGTGAGAGATGGGTTTACTCACCCAAATGTCATAAGTTCACTACTCTCATCAACACTCAAGAAAATTGCATCTTTAATCAACTCAATTAGGAAATCAACCGTTGCTTCTCCCTATCTCAGATCTCAAAGGGATTGTTCTCCAGGCACAAAATGTAACAAGATGGAATTCCCGGTTGAAAATGGTGAAATCTATACTCAGGAACCCAGTAGAGGTGAACAATGCAATTGATCTTCTGTCCCAGAGAGAACAGAGATGTAAGAAAATCATGCCAGTGAGATTTCTACCTTAAAGGAGCATGTGATTGTCCTTGAACCTTTTCATGAGGCCTTGGAAGCTGTGGAGGGACAGAAGAAAGTAACCATAACTGCTATTGGGCCAGTAATTCAGGGACTTAAACACTCACTGGAGAACATAATTTTTAAAACCAAACTACAATACTGCGAACAGCCAGCGAAAATGCTACTGGAATCTGTGAAGAAAAGATTGGATCCATACATGGAAATGAGAGATGTTCAAGTAGCAGGTTTTTTGGATCTAAGGTTCAAACTGGACTGGCTTTCAACACAAGAGCAGAAGGATGAAGTGCTGGCGTATGTCAAAGAAATGCTCGAAGAATTTGAGGTAGTTCACAGAGGATCAACAGGGCACACAGAAAGTAAAAGTAACGATGATCTCCCTGGCACAAAAACACCAAAACTGTTTTCTTTCATATCAGAATGTTCATCAAAGGTGCAACCTCAACGAGGATCATTGAGTCTTATGTTGAAGCAATATATAGAGGAAGGAACTTTCCCCTTTTCCAGTGATTCAATGTTGTACTGGAAAGAAGTGTCACAAGCTTTAGATCCACTAAAAAACCTTGCAAGACAAGTGTTTGGTTGCACTGCTACATCTGCACCATCTGAGCCTGTTTTTAGCATTGCTGGAAATTATTTTACTGCAAACAGAGCTCAACTTGGCGCAGATTCTTTCCGTTCAATGCTATTGATTAAATGCAATAATGAAATGTTCGAAAAATTCCCAGCTATTTAAAAGCATTTTTTTATATTTCTTTTTTGCTTTCTATAGCGCCAACAAAGATATGATTCTTCTTTCTGTCTACCTATTTCTGGGAAATGAATGATGACATTACAAATACAATGACCGAACAAAATAAGATTGTAATTTTTCTTTTCTGCTAATGATGGTAAAGGACAACATTCCAGTGCACTAAAGAAATGAAAACTTAATTATTTATTTACTGCTACTGCTGGTAAATGAAGAACATTACAATTCAAAACAAGTGTTTCTCTTAACCAAGACATTTTTTTAAACTACGACCGTATTATCTCCTTTTTGAAACTTAACTTTTCCATTTTGAAACCATGACTTCTAGTTTTATGTGAACTACTCGCTTTATGTATCTTTTTCACATCACCTATATTGAATCTCTCGATCCATTTAAACACCTCACCTAAATCTCCCTTCGTTCCACGTCTCTCAAGAGAATGCAAATGAATGAAGCCTTTCGCCGTATGGTAAAAATTTCAACTCGTGAATCCTCTTGGTCATCCTTTTCTGTACAGATTCGTGTGAATATATCTCCATCCTATAGTAAGGTAACCAGAACTCAAGGTCACAGTCCAAGTGTTTCCTAACTAGTGCTAATAAATACCCTTTTAATACGACCTCTGCTCTTTTATCACTTACACTTCTAGAAATAAATTATGTAACCCTATTAACTCGATTTGCTCGCCTCTACACTGTTTCCTGTGCCAAAGATTAGCGTTTACTCTCGCACCGAATCAGTTGTAATTGTAATTGAATTCGTTGTTAAGTAATTGTAATGTAATTGCTATTTCCAAATGTAATTGTAATTTACCTTTTTTTAAAGTAATTGTAATTGTCATTCATTTCTTCAAGTGTAATTACTCCAACCCTGCACTAGCATCTAAACAAGAGAATTGAGAAGTAATCTGACGCTCAAAATACTGAGTAAGGGAAGAGAGAGCGATTAAATTCCCATAAAAATAAATGAAGGATTTGGGTCGCTGATAGGGAGGAATCTAGAAAGAAAGTGTTTTGGAAGCAATGAATTCAACTTAGTTACGGATTGCCATTCAGATAAGCTCGCTAGATTACTGAGCAGATGAGGACAGGAGAAAGCGAGATTGGGACCAATTAACTAAGGAAGGTTGGGAGGGTAATTAAGAAGAAATACGAAGAGATGCATGAGCACCAAAAGAATGGATAGAAAACGCAGTGAATTAGGATGCTTTGTATTTTAGTGGTGCTTCTTATATTGAAAATATCTCGCCCTCAGTAATTCGAGAGATTCCATCGGCGTTCCACCTGTCTTACAAGTATCACGTTTATGACATTCACCTGCCCAAGACTGTTAGGGAGGCTCAATCCGGATGGTAATTGTTTTTAATAGACAAATATCTCCATGGGACCCTTACGAGCTTTTCTCGAAATTGCCACTGACTCGTGGAATCTACTCAGACACAAACCTTTTTTCCATTACTTATCGTCAATTGGATCCGTCCACACTCCAGAACTTATCGCATATATATCACAAAAACAGGTTGGAAACAAGTTATCGGCAGTTAGTGGAGAACAAACCTTTGATAAATTCTGAACCATCGTATGGAGTACTGGTTAGAGCTACCAATAAGCCACTGACCTGTTTGTGAAATGTGTGCGATGAGGCACCTACGTGTGTTTATGATATGTTTCACTTAGTCTGTACTTCGTTACCACTAATGGTAATAAGAGTACATATCACTCGAAGGCACTTTTTAGATAAACAACTAAAGTTATTTCAATAAGTAGGTAAATATACAGTCAAATTCGTGTTGAAGCCAATGCCTGATTCACTCGAAAGGTTAGTTTAATGCTTGCAAAACTAAATTAAAATACTTTTCTTGGATATCATTATATTATAAATTTCTTCAAAATAATGAAATAGAATAAATAAAAACATGTAAGGATACGACAGTATATACTTAGCAAATCGGTATGAGAATCAGAAATAATTGCACATTCCAAAGGGAATATTACATTTATATAAGACTAATCTTCTTTGTAAAAGATCGTAGTTTGCTTACAAATATCACTTGAATACGTAACGTCGCTTCCGGAATATCCTCACAGGAACCCGTTCAATCAAGGATTGATGGGCTGTACCCCTCACAAATGGGTTATCCCATAAAACCCTTTCCCATATATGCCCCAAAAGAGTTTGTTTATCACTTCTCTTATTTGAATACAAATGTCTCTTTTCTAATATCCACGTTTTATGGAGCCATATAGGTAAAAATCCATCGGGCAATTTATTTTATGAGAATGTGTTTATTAGACGCTTTGGTACTTCTACGTAACATGTGTCTTTTGAAATGGAAAAGCTTTAGATATGTGAAAGATAGCTATAGGATAAAAAGCATACTTTAAAAAGTACTGATCTGTCGTATTTATTTATATATGGATGCCACTTAAAAAACGTCTTTCCCCAAATCCAAATAAGACGTGGTTCCCGAAAGAGAAACAAAACTCGAAATTCACTGCCACATTCATACTTTATCCGCGGAATCACTGATGAATCCCCGCGTGGAAAACTCCTTCAGCATTAGCCACTTAGTGGACGTCCCTAGAAGTGTACCGAACGTCAACAGAAACCACAAAAACAACCTACAACCCCACCAACCCCAGTACACCCACACACAAACACGCACACACAGCCATTCACCTCTGTCTTGTCCGTAGCTCTTTTAACAGCCAACTATCAAGACGCTTTTAGGTCGTCGGCCGCTCATGCTTAATAATAGTTCCGAAGTGTACACTTTTCGCCAACCTACAGTTTTCGAATTTTTTACATGACAAAACAATCTCAAAAATCTGTCCTCTCACTTACGCTTACCTTTCTCTCAAGCCACCTATCTCCGCATTCCTCACGTCATATCTTTTTGCAACATAGCTACGCAAAGAGTTCACCCCAAAGGTTTTAGACTTTGTTCCCCCACTGGAAAGAGAACGTCCTCCGGGGAAAAATAAGAACACTCACAGCCACTTTACTGAACTGGGAACTGAATTAAAGATGAATCCTGTGACCCCTAAAGCGTCAGTAGCTCCATAATCAAGTTTTACAACTACCCAGAACCCTCATTCCTCAGTGAGGCCACTCCCTTCGCCAGCATTTAATCATTCACCTCAAACTCGCTTCCCTTATCAAGCTCCTTGAATGCCAAGTCCCTTACTTTATATCTCAGCGATACTGTCAACTCGGCACTAACTATATTTCCCTCCCCCTCTTTGCCTAAATATCTCTCCTAATTCTGTATAAATATCCATCTGAAATCAACTCGCCATCAATCTTCGGTAACCTATGCCTATCTTTCTGCCTCATTCTTGCCGCTTGTGTTACTATTGTAACTCATAAAATCTTTACTCTACCTCTTGACATCTGAAAACGATTCATTTCTACAGTCTCAGTTTATCAGTTTTTTACCTACATATGCTTGCGGTAAAGAGGATTTTCGTCAACTACCAACCACGTGTTCTCAGTCTTATCTGGCCAGATTTTTTCTCAAGAAGTAAATACCTCCGTGAGACAGTTGATATACTTCGATTTTCTTTTAAATTATATCTTAATCATGATATGCAATATCATTTGCAATCTCGCCACCTCTTAAAATTTTCTTTTTCCTTAATCCTCTTTACACATGCCATCATTTTGTCCTCATTCATCATTAAAATTCACCATACTTAACTAAACAGCATTATCACTATTCTCCTTTGCACCTAGTGTACACTTCAAGATCCATACAATGTATATTTAAACTATTTAGGATAAATACAAATGATTCGAAAACCAGTACTCCGATAACATAAATAGAATAAATAATAATGTGATTTAATAAAGTTGATTTAATATTTAGGATAACGTGATTTGTTCAAAATACTCTCATACTGCTGATGTGAATGAAAAGATAAGATTAAAAATTACCCTTGTGCAATGATGAAACATGTCAAATAAGGCATAAAAGTACGGCAAGCAATGAGTATTTGGGAGGAAAGTTCAAATTCTATAATACCCGAAATATCCAAAGAGTTTAGAAATAAAGGAAGTGACTTTATGAAAAGAGAAATTAAATACGGTGCTGTGAAGAAAAAATAAGAGGAGGAGCAATTATGATAAAGTAGTTTTGTTCCATGTTTAACTGTAAATTTATATCTAAAAAAACATCCGTCCAAGAATGTGAATAAAAGGAACTTGCATGTATATATTTTATAAATATGCTTAATGAAAAAAAAAAATATGACAGTTTTCAATTAACAAGAAATGAAACATAGATATATCTCCCAGAACCCACAGCACAGAAATTACGACACTTCAAAAAGACGGAATATTAGAAAACCTGTAAAAAAAAATAAAGCAAAGTCGACATATTTCTCGCGCTGGACAGTTAATACTGAGGGAAATTGTCAGGAACCAGTTTGTATCATGTAAAGATAATCAAGAGCCAGACCGTCATTACGAACATAACAGTTAGAACATGACAAGGGCAAATCCATCTCTCGAGAATAAAAGAGATCAATAATTGTGAACGCCGTATCGAACTAGCCTAGGCTTATATCCAAGTTGCCACAAGCAACGCACTGAACACATTTAGAAAGGAGGAATATTGTGCCCAAAAAATGAATCATCATATGAAAAAGAATGTCTGCACTGAAACAGATTTCGTGTTCAGTGAGTAATGACCTCCTGAAATACATAGATAATAATGATATGCATTCTTAATACTATAACAGCACAGACGTCCACAGTTCATTATAAAACATTCGAATGTTTAGATGTTGAAGACAACACACACTGGAAAAACTTTAAGAGATGTCTCACAAGCAGAATTTTTAAGGCGCAATGCTCAAAGACTACAAACAAACATTGTATCGATTAAGACTTGCTTTATTCTATTAGTTATTAAGGAATATTACACATGTCTGAATTGTAATGTTTCTTAGAGTCATTAACATACATAACAAGAAAGGATATTTGAAATCCTTATTTCCATTAATGCCTTTCATTATTTAAGAATAAAATCCGGAACGTACATTGCATAACAAAACCAAATAGCATAGAAATGCAAAATGAAAATATAGCACGCTGCCACAAAATGGCTGAGCAAATGAAATGGAGAATTCAAAATATGAGAGAGAAAACGAAGGATATAAAAAAAAGCTATGAATAACAAAAAAAAAAACATTTAACCATTGCTTTTGATATTGAGAGGAAAATACATATTTTCACTGAAGATTGGAAATGAATGCAGTTAATGAACACTGCATGATTTTGGACGGGTTGTTTGAGTTTATACCCATTCTAGTTGAAGAAAGGTGCATTACCTGGTTGTTGATATTTTTCCTTCTAATTAACTGTTAAGTTATCTAAATCATTAATTCTTGTGAGATCTGACATTACACTAAATACGATATTTCAACAACTATTATCAGTACACAAAACACATTATAATTAGAACAGTAAATATGTCAAAGTCATGGAATGATCTACACATTACATATATATGTATATATATATATATATATATATATATATATATATATATATATATATATATATATATATATATATATATATATATATATATATATATATATATATATATATATATATATATATATATATTATATATATATACATACATATATATATATATATATATATATATATATATATAAATATATATATGTATATATATATACTGTATATATATATATATATATATATATATATATATATATATATATATATATATATATATATAATCTTTTGCATTTGCATTTAAACTTCAGTCATTTGGTACGAACATATTTCACCCGATGTAAACATTAAGCATTCTGAAGCAACACTTTACGTATGGTAACAACAGTTCAGCTTCTTGCTTATGACTTACCGTCAAAAGTAAATGACCAATTTCATTTGGAAATGACAATTCTCATACTTGCGACATGATTGACCACATTTTAATTGGTTTTGACAAGGGTAAGGAAAGTTTGAAACAAAGGCTAACTTTTTAACAAATTTCAAATTCAATTACATGAAAAAATACAGCAAACCTTTTGTTTTAATCATTATTATAATTAAAACCGTATCATTATTGATCGTTTGTTAAGAAAAATTACATAGTTTGCTTAATTCATAAAGTTTATGAAAGAAAGAGTAAATTGAACAACGTGGTAAATCCTCTTGTTGGGTGTACAGTACTTAGCTAGGTACGTGAGAGCATAATTTTGATTTCGATAAGCAATCTCTTGAGTAATATGAAGGAGGGCAGTTTTAACCCCTTGTAATAATACACTCTCTCTTAAATCCTGAAATAGCTCTTCGTTGGGAAAGTCGGTAGAGCTGTGGACTGCAACTCGTAACCAGTTGGTTCTTAGCCACGTAAAAATAAGTCTAATCCTTCAGGCCAGCCCTAGGAGAGCTGTTAATCAGCTCAGTGGTCTGGTAAAACTAAGATACACTTAACTTTAATTTAAATCCTGAAGAGTTCTACCCTCTTGGGCTGCACGAGCTGGGGTACATTGTCCTATGTACCATGGAGAAACTGTTTCAAATACGCTTTGAAAATAGGGAAGCAGTTTTCAATTGCGTTTAAGAATGGAGAATAAGGAGGAAGATATTTTTTGTGAAGATTGGGAAAAGGCCTCTACATCTTCGTGCACTGGGGCATTATCCACGAGCACTGCTTCTTCGTCTACCAAAATAGCTTCCAAGAACGTTACGGAATGTTGAAATGTTTCCTTAGTGACGGTATTCACGTGAGTTTCATAGTACAAACGTCCTTCTCTGTCAGAAATGGCAGCAATGATTGTCACATTACGGCCCCTCTGGCCACCACGATCCTACTCACGTGTCCTCCTACCCGACCTCGACCAAATATCCTTTTCATCCATGGATTAAAGCCGTCTCGTCTATGTAAATTCGGTGGCTTTGTAATCCAGTTTCGATCATCCATTGGGCAAATAGACATCTGGCTTCCTTAACTTCTGCACAGTTACGTCGCAGTGGAACATCATGACGTTTCTTGAGGATTATGAACTCTCCATCCAAACGTCTTGACAGTGTCGATACTGAAAAGTCGGGTTTGTCATGCTAAATTTGCCTTGCTTCATCCTTTATTTGCCCCAGCGTAAGCACTGGATTACCTTCAATTAGCATTAAAATTAAATCCATAAATTCGTTATCTATGACCTTCTTTCGCCCTCTTGCACGAATAGTCTCTACACGTTGAGTCCGTTGAAAATTACAAACTATGCCATAATCTGTAGATGATTTACTTACTCGAAGAGCTTCCGCAACTGCTGCAAATTCTGGTCCTTGATTGTAGCATTCTACTATTCGAGAATGATCTTCATTGGAAGTAAACCTATGTCGTCTAGGCATGTCGTCCAATAACAGGTAGGTGATGCTTCTGCGATTCTCTGTCTGACTGATAAGCAGTACACCACGAAACCTTCCACTTTGCCTGCTATACGTAGGGAATATTTTATTGCCTGCTATACGCAGGGAATATTTTATTGTCTGCTATACGTAGGGAATATTTTATTGCCTGCCATACGCAGGGAATATTTTATTGTCTGCTATACGTAGGGAATATTTTATTGACTGCTATACATAGGGACTATTTTATTGCCTGCTATACGTAGGGAATATTTTATTGCCTGCTATACGCAGGGAATATTTTATTGTCTGCTATACGTAGGGAATATTTTATTGACTGCTATATGTAGGGAATATTTTATTGACTGCTATACGTAGGGAATATTTTATTGACTGCTATACGTAGGGAATATTTTATTGACTGCTATACGTAGGGAATATTTTATTGACTGCTATACATAGGGAATATTTTATTGCCTGCTATACGCAGGGAATATTTTATTGTCTGCTACACGTAGGGAATATTTTATTGACTGCTATACGTAGGGAATATTTTATTGACTGCTATACATAGGGAATATTTTATTGCCTGCTATACGCAGGGAATATTTTATTGTCTGCTATACATAGGGAATATTTTATTGCCTGCTATACGCAGGGAATATTTTATTGTCTGCTACACGTAGGGAATATTTTATTGACTGCTATACGTAGGGAATATTTTATTGCCTGCTATACTTAGGAATATTTTATTGCCTGCTATACATGAGGAATATTTTATTGTCTGCTATCGTAGGGAATATTTTATTGACTGCTATACGTGGGAATATTTTATTGACTGCTATACATAGGGAATATTTTATTGACTGCTATACGTAGGGAATATTTTATTGACTGCTATACGTAGGGAATATTTTATTGACTGCTATACATAGGGAATATTTTATTGCCTGCTATATGCAGGGAATATTTTATTGTCTGCTATACGTAGGGAATATTTTATTGACTGCTATACGTAGGGAATATTTTATTGACTGCTATACGTGGGAATATTTTATTGACTGCTATCGTTAGGAATATTTTATTGACTGCTATACGTAGGGAATATTTTATTGCCTGCTATACGCAGGGAATATTTTATTGTCTGCTATACGTAGGGAATATTTTATTGCCTGCTATACGTAGGGAATATTGTATTGACTGCTATACGTAGGGAACATTTTATTGACTGCTATACGTAGGGAATATTTTATTGACTGCTATACGTAGGGAATATTTTATTGCCTGCTATATGTAGGGAATATTTTATTGTCTGCTATATGCAGGGAATATTTTATTGCCTGCTATACGTAGGGAATATTTTATTGCCTGCTATCATGGGAATATTTTATTGCCTGCTATATGCAGGAAATATTTTATTGCCTGCTATCGTGGGAATATTTTATTGCCTGCTATCACGTAGGGATATTTTATTGCCTGCTATCACGTGGGAATATTTTATTGCCTGCTATCACGTAGGAAATATTTTATTGCCTGCTATCACGTGGGAATATTTTATTGCCTGCTATCGTAGGAAATATTTTATTGCCTGCTATACCTAGGGAATATTTTATTGCCTGCTATACGTAGGGGAATATTTTATTGCCTGCTATACGTAGGGAATATTTTATTGCCTGCTATACGTAGGGAATATTTTATTGACTGCTATCGTAGGAAATATTTTATTGCCTGCTATCGTAGGGAATATTTTATTGCCTGCTATAACGTGGGAATATTTTATTGCCTGCTATCGTAGGGAATATTTTTTGCATGCTATATGTAGAGGAATATTTTATTTACTGCTATCATTAGGAAAATTTTGTTTGCCTGCTATATGTAGGGAATATTTTTATTGACTGCTATACGTAGGAATATTTTGTGCCTGCTATCATGGGAATATTTTATTGCCTGCTATCGTAGGAAATATTTTATTGCCTGCTATGTAGGAATATTTTATTGCCTGCTATACGTAGGGAATATTTTATTGCCTGCTATCGTAGGGAATATTTTATTGACTGCTATATGTAGGGAATATTTTATAAGCCTGCTATCACGTGGGAATATTTTATTGCCTGCTATCGTAGGGAATATTTTATTGACTGCTATCGTAGGAAATATTTTATTGCCTGCTATCGTAGGAAATATTTTATTGCCTGCTATCGTGGGGAATATTTTTGTGCCTGCTATACGCATGGGGATATTTTATTGCCTGCTATACGTAGGAAATATTTTATTGCCTGCTATATGTAGGAAATATTTTATTGACTGCTATACGTAGGGAATATTTTATTGACTGCTATACGTAGGAAATATTTTATTGCCTGCTATACATAGGGAATATTTTATTGCCTGCTATATATAAGGAATATTTTATTGCCTGCTATACGTAGGGAATATTTTATTGCCCGCTATACATAGGGAATATTTTATTGCCTGCTATACGCAGGGAATATTTTATTGCCTGCTATCGTAGGAAATATTTTATTGCCTGCTATATGTAGGAAATATTTTGTGCCTGCTATCGTGGGGAATATTTTATTGCCTGCTATACGTAGGGAATATTTTATTGCCTGCTATACGTAGGGAATATTTTATTGCCTGCTATACGTAGGGAATATTTTATTGCCTGCTATACTTAGGGAATATTTTATTGCCTGCTATACGTAGGGAATATTTTATTGCCTGCTATACGTAGGGAATATTTTATTGCCTGCTATACGTAGGGAATATTTTATTGCCTGCTATACGTAGGGAATATTTTATTGACTGCTATACGTAGGAAATATTTTATTGCCTGCTATACGTAGGGAATATTTTATTGCCTGCTATACGTAGGGAATATTTTATTGCCTGCTATACGCAGGGAATATTTTATTGCCTGCTATACGTAGGAAATATTTTATTGCCTGCTATATGTAGGAAATATTTTATTGACTGTTATACGTAGGGAATATTTTATTGGCTGCTATACGTAGGAAATATTTTATTGCTTGCTATACGTAGGAAATATTTTATTGCCTGCTATACGTAGGGAATATTTTATTGCCTGCTATATGTAGGGAATATTTTATTGCCTGCTATACGTAGGGAATATTTTATTGCCTGCTATACGTAGGGAATGTTTTATTGCCTGCTATACGCAGGGAATATTTTATTGCCTGCTATACGTAGGAAATATTTTATTGCCTGCTATATGTAGGAAATATTTTATTGCCTGCTATACATAGGGAATATTTTATTGCCTGCTATACGTAGGGAATATTTTATTGGCTGGTATACGTAGGGAATATTTTATTGACTGCTATACGTAGGGAATATTTTATTGCCTGCTATACGTAGGGAATATTTTATTGCCTGCTATATATAGGGAATATTTTATTGCCTGCTATACCTAGGGAATATCTCATTAACAAGCAAATGATGTCTAACAAAACTATTCTGAACTTAAATCATCGGCAGGGGTCATTACCAAACTATCATACTTTATTCTAATCAGATTATAGCTTTTTACAATTTGTCAACTTATTTTTCTTAGTTTGTCATTCTGATATTCGAATGTCAATATGTTATGTTCAACCGTTAAACAGAATTAGTGAATTGTTTAATACATATGATAAAATGGCAATTCCAATTGCTGAAGTATCATACAGGTAACGGGATGTGTTTAACAAACCATCGAATGATCAACAACCAACCGGAAAGTGTCCAAGGCAAATAAACGAAGTTTAAAGCAAATAAAGAATGTTCAAAGCAAACGAGGGAACTTAAAAATCGATTATGTGTGTGTGTATACCTATTTGCAACCGATTTTTAAGTTCTCTCATTTGCTTTGAACATTCTTTATTTGGTGTAAGCATCGTTTATTTGGCTTGGACACTTTCCGGTTGGTTGTGATCATTCGATGGTTTGTTAAACACATCCCGTTACCTGTATGATACTTCAGCAATTGGAATTGCCATTTTATCATATGTATTAGACAGTTCACTAATTCTGTTTAACGGTTGAACATAGCATATTGACATGCGAATATCAAAATGACAAACTATAAAAAAATAAGTTGACATATTGTAAAAAGCTATAATCTGATTAGAATAAAGTATGATAGTTTGGTAATGACCCCTGTCGATGTTTTATGTTCAGAATAGTGTTGTTAGACATCATTTGCCTGTTAATGAGATATTCCCTACGTATAGCAGCCGATAAAATATTCCTACATATATAGCAATGATATATATATATATATATATATATATATATATATATATATATATATATATATATATATATATATATATATATATATATATATATATATACACACATATACGAGAGTATGTATACACACACAATAACTTTTCTAGGCGTGTCTATGATATGCTGAAACACAGTCCAGGGAGAAGACAAGGTTCAGTGACGAAGATGAGACGAAAATACTGTACATTTAACATATTATGCAGTGACTTCCCTTCGGTTCCTTTCCCAGAGAGAGTTAAATGCACGTGTCAATTGTCAGACCACAATTGATACCGTCAATACCTCAGTATAGGCAAATGGAGTGCATCTTTTCAGTAATTTGTTTTCAATTTCACTTAAATAAGTGAAGAGTAATATATTCTATCCTAATTGAATATTTTTAAACTTTAAAGTCCCTTCTCATACTTGATTACCTTTGCACAAAGAAAAGAATGGATTTTTAACTATTAAAGTTGAGGAGACAAACAACAAGAATAAACCGTATCCACTTTCAATTGTAATGACCCTTGACAAAAAAAATCAAGCCATTACTTTTTTAGGCACCATGAATATTTTCATATTTGTAATTATTAATGAAACTTGATATCTTATACGTTTATAAGGATAAAAGTTGTGTATTAATAAAACAGCGAGAATTTTAGTGAAAAGACCGTTTCAAAATTATAAATGTCCCGCACAAAAGAAAAAAGTAAGCCTGCAATGCCAACAATACGAAGTCTTTGATGAAAATTTGAGCAAAGCCGAATGTAAGATTAGCTGGCCCAAAATCTTTCCTTTAAAATAGTTTTAGGGATGAAGGATTCTTTTAGAATGTTACCATTCATGCTGATTAGCCAGCTGCGGCCTTTGAAATGATTTGGTCTCTGAAATGAAGAGATTCAATTTTCACGTTACGGGCCGAAATACAGCAATGATGATTTTTCTATGCGTCTTTATTGCGCCGAATCATTTGTTGTGATTTGATGACAGAGGAAAAAGTTCTTTATAATTCTACTTGGGATGACAAACTACCAACACACGATAGACGGAGAGTTCTTCTCTAGCTTTGTAGTTATGATTAAGATTAATACATTGTCAGGTAAACTTAATTACCGGTTGTAATAAGTACATGACCTCTGTTTAGTACCATCCGTATCCTAGAATTCTGAAAAGAACTAGTCATAATCAATTTCTTGAAGTAATTTTTCTTCGAAGAATCTATTTTCGACGGGAACTACAAACAAGATGTCCGAAATATTTCCATTCCCTTTTTCCATTTTGCCAAGTACGTGTACGTGCATATTACATGTCAGCACAACGTATTGTATTCTGCAGCTTTAAGAGAAAAATCACAAAATGTCAATAGACCTTTAATGAACAGTTCTATGACAGGAATAGAAACTTAATCAACTTCATGTCGCTGTGCTAACACTTCTCGTGAATGACCCTTACTCGCATCAAATTCATTTTCGATTAAATTGAATATTCGGTCTCAGGGAATAAAACTTTAAATATTCTTTCGTGCTTTAGAATAAAAATGAACAACTGACAAGGAATGAAGCGGCAAAAGAGGGAAATAAAAGTGCAATATTCCAATATAAAAGCAGACGTTTTGTCCTGAAGGGCATCGGATTATTCCAGGTTTGTTTTTGAAGGTCTCGTGGTAAAGGTTATAAAGGCTGTTAGAGCATTCGTATATTTATTGTTCATATCCCACATTTTATAACCTTTTAAAATGAAGGATTACGCGTATAACGTGCAAGTGTTTGTACATAGCTGTTCAAAAAGCTTTACAAAGTACAAGTGATCACAACACCGTTCACGGTATGAAGTTTTACGCTTTGATTGTTATCACGAAATAACAAACACAATTGATACTTCAAGAAATGATTTGGACGAGCATAACAGACAACAAGACCCGGGTAATTTTATTTTTATAATCCTATACTGTATACTAAAATAAATTTCTGAAAAATTCACCTTTGGGAATCATTAGATACTTTAAGTTGAAACTCGGGTCTTGCGATCATACTTGCTCGGAACAAGGCAACAGGTCAATGTAAAGCTTAAGAAATATTCTTTATGGCATCACTGACCTGAAACTGCATGGTTTTTCGTTCTATAATAAATTTCGGAACTCCAAAATGACAACTTTCCACTTTAATAGCATCGCGATGCTCGAACGCTAATCCTGATCCTCCTGTTATAAGTGCAGGTCTTCAAACGACTTCAGGTGAAACAACATCTGCACTCTCCATATATGATTTAGCAGAAAGATGCCAGAGAAATGTTTGTACATGAATTAACTACTTTTTCTGCAGGTGCTGAAATAATTTTCATCTGCACAGCGGTCGGCATAACGTTCTATATAATCTTGATAAAAATTCTTGTACTGAACGTTTCCTGTTACAAAGTAGTGATAGTTAGGATTATGGCCAGTTCATTAAGACTAGACACTCTCGCTCGCTTCGGCATGTTTTTCTATAACAGTGACCTTCCAGCGGTTCCTGCAGTGCTAGAGTGTCAACAGAGTGACAGCGGGTCATTTGTTTATAGCCTCAGCATTCATATGCTGTTGAAGTGCCGCAGTGTCACTCTGCAGGTCACAAGAGAATTGTCATTCATTTACATCGCAATGGAAGTCCATGGCCGTGATCCAGAGCAATGTGACTTCAAAGTCTTTTGTTTGAGCTTTATACGTATTTTTGTTTGTGAGCAGTCTGTATCAACCGCATTTTCTAGTTTCTGTTAATTTATCTCATTTGATATTCCTAGTTATTATTTATATAATTATCTATATGTGTGTGTGTGCATACAATCCTTTATATTGTTTATTTTACATCTGACTAATTTTTTCCGTACCGGGATAATTTCCCTGTTGAAGCTCTGAGGCTTGTAGCTTTTTGCCTTCAGAACTGGGGCTGCAGCTTAGCCATTAATAAGAAAAAGTGTTATTTCTATTTTCTTTTTTTTATCATTTTTCTATGATTTTCTTCACTAACCCTACTCTTCTCATTTTGCAATATAAACATTATGTTTTATTGAAGCCTACTAAGCATTTTCATCTCCAGTTAATCGGGTTCTCATGCATGTTTTTATTTGTAGATTATTGATTTCTTGTTAGTGCTCAACATTTAAAAAGTTTCATTTTCCACTGATAGCTGAGTTTCTGCACTATCCCACTGTGTGAGTTAAAGATCCAGTATCGATAAAGCTCTGCCTAACGCGGACAACTTTGTAACGTTCTTCGAATATGAATAAATGGGAGGGCTATTTCTTCTTTGATGTTATAATTAGATTTTATCTGCATTTTGTTAAATCGGATAAAACATTTTCGCTTCACCACCAGTCAGAGAAAAGATTCCTTTTATATCATTTTCGAAGAATAAAGAATGGAATCTTCTTCTTCCCGAGGACAAAATCTTCGAATGTGATTTCACCTCTTTCATTATCACGTCAGGTTTCCTATTGATACTCCATCGAAGGAACGGCGGGGGGTCCTTGGATTCAGAATTCAATCAATAGGCCTTTTCTTATTCCCAAAATGAGTTTTCTCGCATTTCCTGTGGATTATTCTCTTCAGTTTTTCTTATTCTTGTTCATGCCTTAGCGAACTAAATGTTTTCTTAACGATATTTCATTTGTTATTTACGAGACATTAGCGAAATTTGTAGCCACAATAATATTCTCATCTCTTTTTTTTAGGAAGTTTTTAAAATATTGCTTATCAACTTCATTATAAACATTATTCTCTGGATATTAATGCCAATAAAAGCTATGAAGTTCTATTTGGGCTTAAAGTATATGTATATATATATATATATATATATATATATATATATATATATATATATATATATATACATATATATATTAATTTTATCACATACACAATTGTTCTGATCATGTATTATTCAATTTAGTAAATTACTAAAAAAGACCTCATTCAAACTGGATGGTATCTAATGGAGTTTTTATTCAAAAAGTTACAAGTTCTTTCTTGGGCAAACAGTCCACATTATCAATTATCCGTACCATCCAGTCTGAATGAGGTCCTTTAGTAATATATATATATATATATATATATATATATATATATAAATATAATATAAATATATATATATATATATACTATATATACGCGTTGGCGCGCATTTGTGTGTGTGTGTGTGTTTCTTGCTCCACCATGTGTGTAAAATAATAGACAAAGGCGGTGTGTGCCACCTTCTAGACGTCAGTTGTGTTTCTCTCTGAAGTTCCCTTGATATGTCAAAAATGCACAGTCATTTCTCAGTAATAACTTCGTTACCGGCAAGAGGAAAACAGGTTGACGTTTAGAAGGTGGTTGTAGCCATAACCATCGTTGTTTCTAAACCATGCAACGGTTCGAATCCTGCCTGTGACGCATCCTCCCTTGGGTGTAAGTTATTGCCGAGATTTAGTAAATTATATGTATCTCTGTTCTCTCTCTCTCTCTCTCAAACTCTCTCTCTCTCATTATCTATCTACCATCCAGTCTGAATATATATATATATATATATATATATATATATATATATATATATATATATATATATATATATATATATATATATATATATATATATATATATATATGAATGGGTCATTATATATATAGATACGTGTGTGTGATTGTAACAACCACAGTGAACAGTTTCTTGACGTTGTTTCTTGAATTCTTGAGAGGGCATTATGCATATTGCAATTACATACACAAACACACACATATATATATCTCTCTATATTATATATATATATATATATATATATATATATATATATATATATATATATATATATATATATATATATATATAGAAATCATCAATACAATCACGTGTGGAACAGAAATAAATTTCTGACTCACGTCGGGATCGAACAGGTCTCTCAGACACGTTATCCATGCCATACAAGTTCTGGAACCTGAGAGCAACTGCCAAGGAAACCTGGGCAAGCTAACTGCTTGCATACCAGCGAGTTTTCCCAACTTCCTGACTCAGCAATGACCCAATGGACAACATTTCATTAATCCTTCTGAGTGAATTCTTCATGAAGAATTTCTTCGAGGAAGGGCGTTAAGAGGGCAACTATTACCTGGGCAAGCTATTAGAATTACATATGTGTCTGGTAAAAGTGTCCAGTAGATTCTACATATATATTTCAGCCTGGTAAAAGCAATAAAAACGATTGCCCACCTGGCTACGATGGTGAGGGTGGGTCTATTCCACCTCTAATAAATATATCTGAAAACGACAGGTATATGTATGTATGACAGGTAATAGACTTTTATCCTTCTCGTGGTCAGATCGGCAACGTGACCTCCTTGTGGTTAAGGCGATGCGGGTTCGTGTCCCGCGACCGGTAATCACAGTCTTCAATTTCTTGCGTCTGGATGCACGGCTTCGTAGTTACAAGCACATCCAAAAAAGCGCGAAGAATTCGAGAAGTTAAGAGGGCATTGTGGCTATTAGAATTACACATTATATATATACGTGTGTGTGTGTGTGAGTGACTTGTATGTATGAATGTATGCGTGCATGTGGTGAATGTTTCATCTCAGTTGTGGGGAGGAATACCTGTTAAAGATACCGTGTATCGAACCAAGAAACAGGACATCACTAATCTCAAGCAAAATATCACTAATGCCATTGCCACCACTGATGAGGCTATGCTACAGCGAACATGGCAAGAAACTGAGTACTGTCTTGATGTGCTTCATGCGACTAATGGTGCCCATTTAGTGGAATATTAAATGAGGCAAAAGAGCGTCTATATCTACTACTCTTTTGTAATAATTTCCACATAGTAGTCTGTTCATTTGCTTTGGTAACATATTTTTTAAATCGTATATATATATATATATATATATATATATATATATATATATATATATATATATATATATATATATATATATATATATATATATATATATATATATATATAATCCCGAGATTGTATACACTGACATCCTATTTAATTACTGTGTATAAGAATGAAACTGCTTTACAAAAAATAAATATCTTATTTTACTTTCATTTTTAAATATCATTAAACCTTCATAAAAATTGTTACCATACATCTAAAGATTATTAACATTTCTATTACGGTTAGTAAAGTAATGTTTCGCTAACCATAACCCATTTACCATGTTATCCATGTCAAGACGATCTAAGAAATAAGTGATGAACATTTTCTTTACCTCTTGCCAACACAGGAAAAACTACGCATTTCTCGTTAGTTTTTAATTAATTTCAGTGATAGAGCCATTCATCTACTTTGCTTTTGTAAGTGGGAAAAGGTTAGACAATTTATATATGCCCCCTTTTTTCCAATAAGGACCCCTTTTGGCTAGGAGTTTCCGACGTATCCCATTTTCCTTGTGTGGTTTATCTTTCACCATTGTTTCGCTTGGCATTTTCATACTAGATGCTCTCTCAAAATTCTTTCATTTCTTTCTTACGTATTCTAGATGTGTTCAATGAGTTCTTTTATTGATAGGTTAAGTCTTACGATTACAAACGATATGATTACTTTCTTATCTGTTTTGTATATCTCCTCCATGCTTATAGGCATCACATTCATTATTCATAGTAAGTTGAAAGACGCACAGCGGCATAATTACTCGGCGGGAGAAAGATTAGCATAAAGGAAAACATGGATCAATCTTCTGAGTGGTTACGCCACAAGGAAAGATAGGAGGGAGAATGAACTGAGAAAGAGTGAAAGATTGTTTTTTGTTCATACTGAAAAATATGAACATGAAGGACGACATGTTTCAAATACAAAATGTTTAGCTCTTAAAACGGTATTCTGACATTTGCAGTCATTGATAGGTAACGACAAACGATTAAATTGACATGAGTACTAAATCATTTTAAACCAAAATTTCATAGCTGGCTAAAGCCTAGCACGCTGGATTTTGTTTGAAAATCACGAAAATTTTACAAATTCAATACTGTAGTCCTTGAAAAATTTAGAAGTAAAAAAATTATGGTATATGACCGTCAACGGCCTTTATTATAAAAGGTATACTGTCATTGATATTCTTAATCATTTATTTCACCAGAATTGGCATGTAACATGATATATTCATCGTTGATCCAATGCAGCACGAAGGAACGCGTGCTTGAGAATATCACCAAGTCCACGTCGGAAGGTGAGTGACAACCGGGACTTTGAACAAGTACTTTCGTAGTTTATTGTACATTTTCAAGGTCACACTGTATTTAAATGTGAACTTGAAAATGTAGAATAAACTACGAAAGTATTTGTTCAAAGTCCCGGTTTTCACTCACCTTCCGACATTATATATGTTCATCGTTGAACATATATATATATATATATATATATATATATATATATATATATATATATATATATATATATATATATATGTATATATATATATATATATATATATATATATGTATGTGTGTGTGTGTGTGTGTGTGTGTAGAATTTACTGGTCACTTTTACCAGATACATATGTAATTGTAATAGCCACAATGCCCTCTTAACTTCTCGAATTCTTCGCGCTCTTTTGGATATGCTTGTCACTACAAAGCCGTAAGATCCAAGCGCAATTTAAGACATTGTGGCTATTACAATTATATATATATATATATATATATATATATATATATATATATATATATATATATATATATATATATATATATATATATATATATATATATATATATACTGATTACTTTAAGATGTATATTTTTACTTTCTCCATTTGTCTCATTTGTCAAAGGGTAGTGGTGGCCAGTTCAGAGAATTGTTAATTGATTTGCTTATCTGCATTTATCAGCTACATCTAAATTATGACAATAGCTGAAAAAGAATACAGGGGTTAGACAGAACTTATATATTAATTTAAGTTATAACCTTCGGAAATTACTGTAGTGAAACATGAATGTAATTAAGAGTTGCAAACCCGGATTTGTAATAATGCACACATTTATCAAGTAAACAAGGATACTTGATACATGTTATAGTGTAGTTGATAATGGAGGTTTGTATTTAATTCAGCTTAGTTTCTTACATTATCAGTCTTTGAGTTTCTGTTTTCAGGGGGAAAAAATATAGCCTTTTGTGCAATTATCCCTTATCAAAACCAAGTAAAAAATGCTCCGAAGTTTCTTCGACGTAATCGAGTTTTCTGCACATCGTGTAATCAAGGACACCGAAAATAAATCTATCTTTCGATGGTATCGGTATAATATTGTATGAGCCGTGACCCATGAAACTTTAACCACGGGGCGGTGGTGGGCTGGCCCATATTGTTGCCAGATGCACTATTATGGCTAACTTTAACCTTAAATAAAACAAAAAACAAAAAAACTGCTGAGGCTAGAGGGCTGCAATTTGGTATGTTTGATGATTGGAGGGTGGATGATCAACATAACAATTTGCAGCCCTCTAGCCTCAGCAGTTTATAAGATCTGAGGGCGGACAGAAAAAAGTGCGACGGACAAAGCCTTCACAATCGTTTTCTTTTCAATAAACTAAAACTGTCTCGCTTTACTCGCCAGAAAAACAAAAAAAATACCATCATCCTTAAACAGTCTCTCGAAGTGAGGAAATAAAAAATGATACCGTTCTTGGGTATAAAAAGTTCTTGCAAGTTTTATTAAACCTCAACAGACGTTTAAGGGAAGGTATACCTTTTTTTTGTTTATCTTGAGGTATGTAAAAATATTTTTTTTTTTTTTTTTAGATTTGATGTGTTTTTAAGCACCATGGATAATTAATTTACCTTTTCCCTAGTTTATAATTAAACGATTTATATCAACATGGGTTTCCGAAAGGCACAAGAACTTAACGCCTGTTAATAAAAATCGGACTCTCTCTCTCTATCAGTTTACGCAAGTACATCCTCAAAAATGCTCAAAAAGTGTTATGCATGGTAGTATTACTTCAAAAAGAATATGCCAGCTTATTTGCATTTCAGGCGTACCTCATTAGAGTTCTTTTTTACTATTACATGCTTTTATTTAACTGGACTTTCGCGTCTGTCTGTCTGTCTGTCTGTTTGGGTCAAATCTTGTAACTTAATTTTCGATTCGTTCCCTTCGTCCGATGGACTTGAAATATTTGCACGGTTACTCAATCCCGGCGACAGTACAACCTTACATGATCAGTTGGTCAGCAGTGACCTCTAGTGACCCTACAATGACCTCTCCCAGTATCTCAGGATTTGTATGAAACTCTTCGGATTTTTCATAACTTCTTTGACTCGGTAGGATGAGCTAATCTATTATTTTATTGACTTGACAGTTTAATCCTGACAAGTATGAACTTGATTGTTTTTAAGGACCACATTCCTTTTATGGCTACATGATTATACGTTGTTGATTTTGCCATATTTCTATTGCATAGAGTCGAAAATTTTATTGTATTTCTGTTTTTACCGATGCTAGAGATATTGTATTGCAATATACCTCCTGTATAGTAGATAATTATAAGTTCTGTGATAATGAATATTGCTTATTATGTAGAAACTTTTGATAAAACTATGAATGGACTTATGTTACCCAAGAATTAGTAATGAAATATATGTAACAGCCATTTTTAATGGAAGAAAAGAATGTTGTTTTTAACTTTGACTTTTATGTAACCCTCCCCCTTCCTTCTTCCATCCCCTTCCCCTTCCCTCCCCCTCCCGCTTCCGGAGCACATGATCAAGTTAATTAGCTGTGTCCTCCCACTCTGATTCCCTCCTCCCTCCCCCCCCCCCTCCCCTTCCCTCCCCCTCCCGCTTCCGGAGCACATGATCAAGTTAATTAGCTGTGTCCTCCCACTCTGATTCCCTCCTCCCTCCCCTCCCCTTCCCTGTTCCATCGCATTCCCCCACCCATTCCCCCCCTTTCCCCTCCCCTACCCTTCCCCTTCCCCTCCCATTCCTAAGTACACATCAAGTCTTAATTTAGCTGTGCCCTTCCCCTCCCCTTCCCTCTTCCTTCCCCCTCCCGTTCCCTCTTCCCTCCCCTTCCCCTCCCACTTCCCCCTTCATCCTTCCGGAGCACACGATCAAGTGTTAATTTAGCTGTGTCCTCCCCATCCCCTTCCTCTTCCATCCCCTTCCCTTCCCCTCCTCCCCTCCCCTTCCGGAGCATGCACGCAAACATTAATTTAGCTGTGTCCTCTTCCGCCCATTCCCTCTTCCATCCCCTTTCCTCCCCCTCCACCTCCCCCTTCCAGAGGACATGATCAAGTGCTAATTTAGCTGTGTTCTCCCCCTCACGTCCCCTCTTCTCTCCCCTTCCCTCTTCCATCCCCCTCCACTTCCACTTTCCCTCCCCTCCCCTCCCATCCCCTTACCCCTCCCCTCCCCTTCCCATCCCCTCCCACTTCCCGCTGTGTCTTCTCTCCCCTTCCTCTTCTCTCCCCCTCGCCTCCCCTTCCGGAGCACAGTACCAAGAGTTAATTTAGTGGTCCTCCCCCTCCCCTCCCTCTTCCCCATCCACTTCCACCTTCCCTTCCCATTCCCCTCCTCCCTTCCAATCCTCTTCCCCTCCCCTCCCTTCCCTTCCCTTCCCCCCTTCCACATCCCATTCCCCTTCCTCCATCTTCCCCTTCCTCCTTCCCCCCCCCTCCCCTCCCATTCCAATCCCCTTCCCCCTCCACCTTCACCCTCCCTTCCCTTCCCCTCCCCTTCCACATCCCATTCCCCTTCCTCCATCTTCTTCCCCTTTCCCTCCCCTTTCCCCCCTCCCTCCCCTACCCCTCCCTCCTCCCTCCTCCTCCTCCTTTCCCTCCCCTACCCTACCCCTCCCATCCCCTTCCCTCCACTCTCCCTCCCCCTTCCATAGCAAGCAATCAAGTGTTAATTTAGCTGTGTCCTTCCCCTTCCCTCTTCCATCCTCCTCCAATTCTCCTCCCTCCCACTTCCCCTCCCCTCACCTGCCACCTTCTCTTCCCCTTCCCTCCCATCCCCTCCCCATGCCATCTTCCCATCCCCATCCCTCTCCCCTCATCTCCCCTTCCCTCCCCTCCCGTCCCTTCCCTTCTCTCCCCTCCCATCCCCTTCCCCCTCCCTTCCCTTCCCCATTTTCCATCCGCTACCCTTTCCTCCACCACCATCCTCTTTCCCCTCCATCCCCTTCCCATTTTCCCCACCTCCTTCCCATCCCCTCACCTTCCATCTTCCCTGCCCTCCCCTTTCCCTCCACCTCCTTCCCTCCTCTTCTCACTCCATCCCCCTCCCCATCCCCTCCTCCTCCTCCCATTTCCTGTTCCCCCCTCACCTTCCTGGTCCCCCTCTCCTTCCTTATACCCTCCTTCCCCCTTTCCCCTTCCTTCCTCTTTCCCCGTTAACGGATATCGATTTCTTTAACTAGTCATAAATCGGTTACAATATCTGTTAAAACTAAAAGGCACAAAATAAATAGTATATATAAAATTTTTTTAAACATGCGTTTATTAAAATGCACTAAAAAGTAAAGAATATTTTTTTGAGACACAACAGAATTTTCTTACAATTAAATTTGTCTAAAAAAAAATAAAAGCTCGGGCCCGAAACATGGAAGGAAATGCTACAATAAAAGAAATAATTTTTTATTTTTGTAGCATTTCTTTCCATGTTTGGGGCCTACACTTTTATTTCTGAAGACTTGATTAATTGTAAGAAAATCCTGTGGTGTCTCAAAAGGGTTTTATTTTACTCTTTAGTGCATTTTAATACAAGCATATTTTAAAAATGTTTTCTTATTCAAATGAATGATCATACATTGTGACTTTAACATCAACAGTGATGTTTCACAAAAAATAAAATATTACATGCATGCCATCATGACCAGCTTATTCGGTAAAGAGTGACGAAGGAACCCATATCATTTTCCTGTGGCACTTTTCTCTTGGAGTGGTTCTTTACTCATAACAGTTTTGTGAATATGAGTAATTTATGAAACAGTTTACTTGGATATCAATTATTTGTTGGAAAAGTTATACTCAAATACTTTTTGATACCTCTTCGTAAACTTAATTGATTAATAATTGTGTTTTCTACAGGTTTCTATTCGATGACCAAGGTAAGACCAACTTCCACCTGAATAAGAATATAGTTCAAAACAATTCCGCTCCCGGTATAAATGTATTTTGCTGCTTGAACATTCCGGAAAACAAGGAATACAACCTCAACCATTAATCTTACGTGTTTTAGCCTCCTGTTCTGTTGTGATATTCCACCAGGGAAATTAATTAGAACTTCCTTCCAGCTCGGTTTCGCACGTCAAGTTTCCCAAGTTGTATTGAAAACCTCTGGATTCATTAACATAAGAATGGGTGGAGGCATAGCATTAATACCTACTTCTTTTGAAACTATTGTATGTCGAGTTTTTTTTTTTTTTTGTTAGGGTAAAACAACTGCAAAAGCATTATTATAACTACGATTCGCAACATTAACTGCATGAATATGAACATTGCTGCTTTTTATATGCTTAAACGTACCAGTAACGGAAAACTTCTCATCAAGGGAAACACCAATGATTTTCTTGAGAAATGCGGTAGGAAATGGTCTTCCAGATCACCAAAGATGACAAGACCTATCGAACCAGATAATATTAACAGTTAGTTTACGGGAGAAAGTGTGATAGAAGTCCTTGGTAAACCTGAGGAAAGTTATTTTTACGTATCTAGCTATCATTTTGCACGAACGCCCCAGAAAACTTCCGAAGAGTTGAGAAGAAATCCCTACATGTGGGCGAAAGATAACCTTTACTAACACTGTGACGAAGGATCAGGCAAACAAAGTCGGAGTCCTTACACATCCACATGACAACGAAATTAAAGACGTGAAAAATGCTGAAAATACTGCTGTAATGAACATTATCAATTATCTTTGTCATAAAAGTTCCTAAAAAAATATGGAAAAGGAAACGTTATCGAGGGAACGTTAATAAGCTCTCCTCCTGCTTGTTTCATTTTTGTTGGCGATTACAGTGCTTATTACACTTAATGGCTGAACTCAGTTACTGGCATAGATAATCATGGTGTTGCTCACTTAGATTTTTCCACTATGTCTGGTTGTGAGCAATTAGTAAATAGACCCACATACCAACCTGGCAACCATCTTAAGCTTGTATTAAGAAATGTTACAGAGATTGCATCTTGCGGAGTAGGCATGCAGGTGGGCTCATCTGATCATAGTTGAATTAAGGTTAATGTAGTGATACATAAAGTTACATTGATGTTAGCTTTTCAAGGGAGGTATCTTGAAACCCCAGGCCAATTGGGATGGTATTCACCGTGATCGTATTAAATTCAGGCGGAGCGATATTTATAGAAGCCCAAACATTATTGATCGCTTAAATGATCACCTTAGCACTATTACTGAGAAGAAAAGCCCCAAAATCCTCAAGTTTTGTCTTAAGCCATGATCTGATGTTGCAAATAAGCTTGTTAATCATGAATAACAAGAAGCTTATCATTTATGGAGGAACAATCGTCAGGACTTTTTTTTGTGGCGCAATTTCATTGAGGTTAGAAATCAAGCTCAGGTAATCTGTGAGAGAGCTGAGAGAGCCTATTACGAGGGTGTGAAGGAAATCTCGCTCTCCTGCGGTGATGACCATAAGTGTTTGGTTTACCCTTTAATCATAACTCTTTGGACTTGATTTTAGCATGCCTCTCGTTGTACGAGCTAACAGAACTGCTGTTTATTATATTAAACAGAAGATCTTTTGGCCAAGACTTTCTGAGCAAAGAGAGCGTTGAGTTCTTGGAATGGAATATAAAATTTAGGCCAAAGGCCATACAGATAGGTGTTGGAGTCATATTTCTCAGAGAGTGCCTTTTGGTGTTGCTTCTGGATGTTGACAGTCATCGCAGCATATTTCTTTCAGAGCCTGAGTTGTTGCTCTAAGGTTACCAGTTTGCCGAAAGTTAGTTCAGATCCAGAGAAGTCAAAACGTTTGTTGAAGATAAGGACCTGCTGCCAGCATTACAGGTACTTGTGATGCACTCTTGTCAAAACCTACAATCTTTTCAGTGCTCTTGATGAGAGCGCAGAGGCACATACGGTTGATTTAGAACGTGAGTCATAAAGCACTTATTAAACAAGTTTAAAATATTTGGAATTGGTGGGTCTTTTTATTTTTATATTCTGAGTGATATTTTCAAAGGCCGAACCCGAAGGGTCTGTGTTAAAGCTCTGCGTAGAAGCTTTAGTTATGTCATTTTAGGTGCTCCTCAAGGTAGTGTACTTAGACTTTTCTGTTTATTGTTTATAGAAACAAGTCATTTATCCACATTTTTCTTTTTTAGAAAGTGCAAGAATGTTGAGGTTCTCCCTCGTAGTTGAAGAGTAATTTCCAAATGAAAGAAAACCAGTGAAATTTTTAATGAAATAAACCCCTTGAAATTTGATACACTTTTGCCTAAACCTTAGAGTATGCATTATATGTGTTTTCAAAAAGATTTGATAAAATATCTTATATAATGTATCACTGAAAGCAAAGTACTGAATCCTTTAATTGGGAATAATTTTAGTGAAAACAGATGGAAATGCTGTTAAAACAAAATGAAATTATGAAAATATGGGTATCAATTAACTGGGAGGGTGCATTTGATCAATAGCTATCAACAACTACCGATTTGGAATAAGCAATTTACTTTGCAGAATTGTTTAGAGCTAATAATGATTATGGAATGGAAGAAAGACTAGATGAGTTACATGAAGGACTAAGTTGTGGATTAGTGTTAAGTAACTTAAGTGCAGTAAAAAACATGGACTTGATGTATCCCCCAAGGATTTGTACATTTTTAAACTCGTCACGGATGCTGTTTCTGAAGTGTATTAGACCTATTTTCTATTCCCTCATGTTTATTTATTCATCGCCTTTTACGATAACTTGGCTTTTCTGCAGGCTGATTTCCCTTTGGAGCTCTCTGTTGAAGATTTAAGGACACACACAAACAAGAAAGAAAGAAAAGGAATCCAGAACCATCCACAATGATTTGTAGATACAGATTCGAAAATATTTTGAAAATCAGATTTCTGACGAGTTGAGATCTTTGTCATGGTTATTACTTTGGGACTTTTTTTCTATTTGTGACTTTTGACATAACAGAGACGCTAAAGGAAACACACAGGCCTCTGTTATAGGATTCATATAATGCCATAATTCTAGACTGAGTAAGATTAATGTGATTAATTTTCATGCTATATATATATATATATATATATATATATATATATATATATATATATATATATATATATATATATATATATATATATATATATATATATATATATATTATATATATATATATATATATATATATATATATATATATATATATATATATATATATATATATATATATATATATATATATAATATATATATATAAAGCACTGAAAAGTTTAAAGCACTGAAAAGTTTTCCTCACGAACACACAACAGATGAATACTAGTTCGCTTACCTTGAGCCAACTCTTATTCCAATCTTTTTCAGAATTCTTGTTTCAGAATTTCAACATCAGATGGGTGGTGTCTAGTTAATATAATTTTCATTCGTTTAAGAAGACTCCAAGGTTTTTTTTTTATTGGAAAAGAACTTAAAATCTGTTAGATGACACAGCTGCTGATGAAAAATTTATCAGAAAAAAAAAATTCTGAGAAAGAAAATACTCCTTAGATTTTTGCTAGCTTGCAAGATGGTGAAACCATCATATGATTTCACATTAGAATCTACATCATTATATTGTTATTTGAATCTTGGGATATAGCTCTAACGATTAAAATGTGTTCAAAATTCTCTTTTTTTTTTTAGAAAAGAAGCACAATCTCATATATTTTTAAGCAATCTCCGATCGAGTAAAAGAAAATTTTCAGAAACCTTAATAATGGTATGGAAGGGGTTTGAGCAAGTGAGAACGGCTGCTATGGTATAATGATTTTGTCGGAGTTGATTAATTTCATTCGTTATTTGTGTAAGAGAACACAATAAACTGAAACAATGATTTTCAAAACTATATGTTTTGTGCACAGAGTGTTGTGAGAGAATCTCTCTCTCTCTCTCTCTCTCTCTCTCTCTCTCTCTCTCTCTCTCTCTCTCTCTCTCTCTCAAATTGCCTTTCTTCAAGGCAACACCAAAAATACAGAGACGATCCCTTCTTCATCTATCACGGGTCTCAACAGGTGGTGCTGGATAATCTAAGGAAAAATTAATCAGTTTTCTTCACCACCAGCGACAGATGCGGCAGCGTCCTCAAGGGACAAAACTGCACATTTTCCATTACTTTTCCTTTTTAATTTATCCCCTGATGAGATGATAAAAATGCCTCAAAGCTCTTTAAGTTTGTGTTAATATCTCCACGTTTTTTCTTCATTGTCATTAATTGTTTGCCACTGGAGCTGAGGATTCAGTTTAATGTCTTTTGGTTCATTCTTTTCTTTCTCAGTTTGAAAATTAACATCAGCATTGCCTGTTAAGAATTTTTTTCAGACATGGATGGGGTTTTCTTGCCAAATTTGATGTATGTTTACCTTTGCTCTTGTCATGTGAGACACGCAATATTCATTGACTTTACCTTATAACAGCAATACGTTCCTGGCTGTACTTGATGCTCCAATACAATGTAATTTGATTAGATATTTAATCTTAATGTCTTTATGAAGCTCCTATGCATTTCTGTGTAGTACGCATGTATATCTGTATGTTATATTAGAAAAATATGTTAAAGGAAATGAGGTTACGAGAGCAAAAAAACCTGATCAGATTTACACCAAATTTTGTGAACCTTCCGCACCTATACATTGACATTCACAATTTTATAGGGAAATATACTTTCCCGTGGACTTCAATAAACAAAGGCGAATAAACATCTCGGGAGATTTTTGCAAGTGCAATGAAATTTAGTTTAAAAATGGGTTACCACAAGGATAACATGATCAGAAGTCATCGTGAAAAAAAAGGAGCTAAGAGTTGTGGATAGGGATAAAATGAAATATTGGACATTTCTGAAAATCTGGTAAATTTGATTTGTACCCATAAGTAAACTTAAAAAAACGTTTAAATAACCTTATGAACTTATTTTACTATACAAGTTTTCTTTAATCGTCTAGAATATGATCTCAAAAAAGTTTGTTTGATAAAAGATAAAAGCGTAGCCTGGTAAATGGTCCAGAGAAATTCTTTTGTTTCTATTAAAGGGGAGAGTCATATGAATGTTATATTTCACTTTTACGTCTGCAATTATCCCCCGGAACCGTTTTCACGAGATATATCGTTTTGCCTCCCGTCGAGATCTCTCGCTCTCTCATTTGGGTCACGAACTACCCAAGAAAATGGAACTGGTCAACACAGACACCCAGCTAACGCTTCCTGTCATTTCAGAAGCAGAGGTCCTATTTGTTCCGTGCCACGACTCTTGTTTCAAAATGAAAAATACAAAGCAGGGAATATCGTTTAAGTCACTCGTAAATGTGCCAATGGCACATTTACGATCCATAATGTGTAGCATTCAAACAAATTTTCTTTTAAAGTTATATTTATAAGATTCCATCTTGGGAGAGTCCCTAGTTTAAGAAGGTCCAGTTTATAAATGCAACGTAGCTATATTACCGAGAAGATAATGGAGGTTATTGAGATAATCTTGTCCCAATCTCACTTTGCTGTAGTGTTCCAAAAGCAATAGCTTCCTTTCTTTTGAGAACGATTTTATTCTTGTGCCATCAAGGTAAAGGAAAATCCTTGATGAAGTTATAACTGCCTAAGGAATTTAATTTGAGTGAAGAATAAATAATGTTGTGTCAGCATACCGTTAACAGGGAGACCAGCTTATTTTTTCCTTTAAATTACTGCACCTATGCCAGTTTATTCTGGTTATTAGCTGGACTTCTCTAGCCCTTTTTGCTACTTCCAGCAGGGATGGAGTATGTTTAGTTATGTTTTCTTTTCTAAAAATAAATTATTGGTGGATGTATACGACAATCTTACCAAAGGTGTCTTGTACGGCTGGTAATAGGTGATGAGCGTTTGGGTGAGATAAGAATGTAAACTGGGAAAAGGAGCCTTTGTAGACAAGGGGATCTGTTGAACTTTGGCGGAGGTGTGATCTAACGCTCTTATTATTAATGGTTTATACAAGGAATTTTTACATTTTTTTGTGATGTCTATTACTATTCGGCAATCCCAGAACTATGATTGGCTAAAAGTTAATTATCCTGGTTTAGTTTTTGGTTGAGCTTACTGATCTGAAACCAATGAATTGCATGATACAGAGCTAAGAAACCTTAAGGAAATTCTTTTGTTAGGGGAAGGATTTCCTCCTCCATAAAGTTGGTGTAACAAAGGAATCTCCTCTCCAAGTCCCATTCGTTGACATGCATGTAACTGCAGCAGAGTTAAGAGCGTTTTGTGACCTAAAAGCATGCTATTTTCATTACTAGAGATGAACCGGGGCTGACTTTTTTGAACTACACGCAAAGGAAAGTCGGTATTCCCAGTAACCCAGGTCGGGTTAAGTTAGGGATGACTAGGTTAGGACATAGTCTCACTTTTTTACGATTTTGTATTGATTTTTTCTGGAGATCAATAAGCTACTTTGTTAGATTTTTAAGGCAAGACTCATACGAAATATTAAGATTATAAGAAAAAGAAATGTTTCTCTGAAAAAATACAATTGTGTATACTCGTGAAACTACCAGACCAAGAATCTCAGAACTTGCATTTGTTGTCATAGTAAGGTATGTTCTTGGCGTCACAAAAACTATGAAATTACGATTAACTTTTGCTTTCCTCGAAAAGTAGTTTCTAACGTTGTTATACAGTAAACAAGTGTCAAAAGATACCTGGAATCTAATAGAGAATGCAAAGAGTATGATGAACGTTCACATCAAGTCTGCCAGTGCAACGTAGAGCAGCTAGTAACAATGCAATTTTATCATGGAATTGCCCATGGTTAGGCCTCCAAGGAAAAAGTACGAGCACTTAAAAGAAGAATAACAAGGGTATTCAATTCTTGTGGCTCTTACAAGAAAGCAGCAATCAGAAACTCCAGGCACCTTACAAACCTTGATCAGCCACTTGCTCATGCAACAACTCCTGGTGTCTTCTCAATCGTTGACCTCTTAATTGGCCTCCCTACATCTTTAACTTCCACACGCTTTCTCTAATTTATTCTAAGCCTAGTCACTCATAGCATTCAAATCTGCATTCATTCCACCAACCCAGGGCTGCATTCACTTCATGTAGAGTCACTCAGTTTGTATATTTTATTCTGTGATCCATTGTAATTGCAGATTATTTATCTGGCTGTGAATCGCTGGATTCAAACCCGGGATAACTAATCTTCTGGGAGGAGGGATTTCATGATATTGCCTTGTAATATGTATACCATTCCATGATTCTGATGTATTTACTATTCTGGTTATGATGTGTTCTGTGTAATGATAATAGTAGTTGAAATATCATATGTAATGTAATGTCTGATCTCAAGAGTTAGTGATTTAGATAACTTAACAGCATAATTTAGAGTTAATAATACAGTATAATAACATAAACTGTGGTCAAGCATTTTGTCTCCCAGCAACATGCGTTCTGTACTCGTGATTTTGTATGTTGTGTTTTGATTCAGTTGTCATCACAAAAGATAACGCGTTAACAAGCGAGGAAATGGCAATTGAGTCTCATACGAGAAAAAGACAAATGATTTCTCAATGTTTCATGTACTCTTCTGAAAACCAACTTTGGTTCTTCATCTTGTTTTGAAAACGTGCGGTTTATGGCTAGAGTCACATATGCCTTTTTGAGAATATATGCACATAGGCTATCTCTATCGATCACGTCATGGTTTGTAAGACTGCATTTCTCTGATCACGTATTGTTCTGACGCGTTAGTTTTGGCCCCAAAAAGTTTTGGTCGTCTGATTATTTCGTTTCTAACTGGAATCCAAAAATTTGCTCACTCTGATTTTAAAGAGTGTTCATGTGGTTCTTTCTCTCTCTCTCTTTCTTCAAAAGAGAAAAATTATTAACGTAAATTAATTGTGTGGTCACTGGTATTAATCTTAGCTTTTCACAAGCTTGTGTAAGGTAAAGTGAACTTTAGCCTACCTATATTTCCATGGTATATTAAGAGATTTTTGCCTTAGTGAAATTGTTTTTGGTAAATATTTTGTGCATTTTTGTGTTTTTGTGTTTGCATTCTCTTAGTTTTTCATATTAGCATTTCAAATATTTCTTAATAATTTAGCATTGCATACTTGATTTAACTTTCATTTATTAAGATTTTCTTTTCACATCTTGAGTAATTCTTGATAGTATAAATTTTGTTTGATTGATTTAATTTCTTTATAAATTAACCTTTGTAATTTAACAGAAGAATTAATTAAATTTTGTGTTATTTTCTAATAGTAAATTTTTTCAGATTGTGAATTCTAATAGTAAATTTTGAATTTAAAAATAATTTTTTTGTATTTAAATAAAAAAAACAGTGTTTCATTTATTGACCACCAGTGAATAGGATTACCTGCGTGCATAAGCAAAGTGATAAACATGTTTTGTTCCTTTAGTTTTGCTGAAGTGAATTAAGACCAGGGAAACAGTTAAAGTTGTTTGATGGAGTGATGCCCTTTTACTCTAGTATATTTCTTGTTTAATTGTTGATACCTCACACTAGTCTTGATAAACTTAGCTTGATTTATTTTTCACATGATTAATAAGCTTTTTAAGGGATCACTGTTACCTTGAGAGTGCTCAGTCGTAATTTTTATTGTTATGAGAGTTCAGGTGTCTGGCTGAAGTGACGTAAATTTTTGAATTCTGTGATTAGTTGTGATAATCAGGTACCTGGGTACAATATATATAATATATATATATATATATATATATATATATATATATATATATATATATATATATATATATATATATATATATATATATATATATATATATATATATATATATATATATATATATATATATATATATATATATATATATATATATATATATATATTATATACATATATATTATATACATATATAATATATATATATATATATATATATATATATATATATATATATATATATATATATATATATATATATATATATATATATATATATATATATATATATATATATTTATACATACATACATAAACACATACATACATAAATGCATATTTACATACACAATGCCTTTGTGCACGAGCTGATATGCATATTTTTATACCTGCGTATGCTCAGAGAGATTGAATGAGAAAGAGAGAGAGAGAGAGACTGGTGCATTTAATATGTATAAAAATGAGTTCTAACAAAAAAAAAAACATAACGATTCTTAAAAAGAGAGTCGTTTTTCATAGTCTTCAGAAAAACACGACAATAAACCGCTATTTTGCGAGATCACTTCTCATCAAAAAAGATTTATCTACCTTTTAAAAGCTATTTGAATTTTATGAAGCACGTGAGAACACTTTCTTCTCATGAATGGCATAATTTTCATGCACCACTCTAACCCCGTGGGAGAGTTTTCGTGAATAATGTAATGGCATCTCTCGCCCTGGAACTGAGATACCATGAGAAAGGTAGGAAATAAGGACAAGAATTTTTCTCTGCATCAGAATCGAGGGAAATCACATGGATAAAATTAAGATGTTGTTTGGATATTAGTTATTATTCCAGCAGAATTTGGTATATATAATTCCATTGCTATCTTTTATATCAGAATTAATAGTAGGAGTAAGTCTGATTTCGATAGAATTAATTTTCATGTATAAATCTACATTAGATACTCGACGTTTGTCAAACATTTACATAGATTTATCAAAAGAATCTGATACTGATTAGTTTTTACAACATGCAGATTCAATACCTGTCGTATACGAAGAATGTATACAAGAAGGAAGGGAAAATACAAAATGCAGAATACAGTTAAACTGAAGTAGTTCCTTCCATTCTTCATTATTGATGGTGAAACTTCTTGGTCTTAAATTTTAAGACAACCCTCCCCCCCACCCCCCGCCCTAAAAACAACCATGGACAGAAAATGTTTTTCGTCCGAGCATAGCATTATTCAGAAATCAGCAATAATGACTGATCCCTTTTCTCGAGATATCTACGTAGCTTCATTATATGAAAATTATATAAACATTTGTAATACGAATGGCTGTTTTCAAACTCAGCGTGAAATCACTTTTGAGATTCAAAGGGAAAATAGAGAATTAACAGGACCTTAAACTTTAGCCTTGAGGTTTGATTCCAGCTTCTTCGTCTGTATTTGACAGCAGAGCTGTTGTAGGTATGGAGATGAGAAATGTGAAAGGGAATGATTTTCCAGTTCCGTGCTCTTTCCATCAAAATTGGTCTAATTGTCTCATGTGACATCTATATATATATATATATATATATATATATATATATATATATATATATATATATATATATATATATATATATATATATATATATATATATATATATATATATATATATATACATGTGTGTGTTTGTGAGTATACATATTACATACAATTTTCCTCTCTGGTACAAAATATTTTCTGCGTCTCTAGTTGTGACTCCAGAAATACTCATCTTTTTGGTATCTTGGTAAGTATAGGGATGAGGCTGGTTGCCGAAAGCTTTTTAGTGACTAAGCAAAACAGTAATTTTGTGTAATCATTATCTGTCATGACCAATAAAGGATTACTAAGATTCTTTAAAATGTTCCAGAATAAAAAGTAGTCTGTTTTTTAGCGATGGGTATCTCATGAAAATGTTTATGTTGAATTCAATGGCTTTAGAATTCATAATCGCGCAAATATCTTATGAAGTAAATAAATCAAAGAGTAACATAAATAAGTACTGACAGAGCCTGAGAGTCAACTCATTTAACACGCTCTCAATTCCTCAGAAGCGAGAGGTCGACATCTCATCATTTTCGCCTCTCTCGGATTCTTCAAAGAATATTGATCTCCCGACGGAATTCATGCAGATATGTCAGCCTTTGGTCTCAAGTTCTAGTTACTTGTACTAACGACATCTCTCTCTCTCTCTCTCTCTCTCTCTCTCTCTCTCTTAGTTTTAAGATGACCTTAACTACTTGAAGGTTGTGTCTAGTATCTTTCGTCCAGTAAACACTGTGATAATTACACTATTAATAATATAAGTATTGTCATTACAAAAGTGCAAAAAGTCTGTAGAAAACAAATTGAGAAGTTAAGTCACTATTAAGAAAAGGTATTTTACTTTTTCTAATTAGTGATATTAGTGATAATTAGCATTAGAAGGATGGAAAATATTCGAGGACAAAACAGTTGAGATGATATAAGGATAAGAATAAACAAAATGTCTCTTTCAAAAATGTCTCTTTTGAGAGATGTGCTGTAAAGACAATTTTGCAGAGGGTTTTGAGATAAAAGCACCAGTGAAGAAGGTTTAGCAGAGGGATTTGATGAGAAAGCTTAATATTCCATCTAAAAACGGTTTTAGGTTCGCGCAAGATGATTACTGAAAACATATTACATCCCTCAAACTTGTGTCAGTGTCCTCCAATCTTGAGTTTTACGTACGGACTCCTCTGGAATTAAGAGACATATCGGGATTGTCGAATAAAGAATGTTACTTACATATACATATACACTTGAAAATAAATGTGTTAACGCAAGGGGCCGTACACAAACACCATTCACATTCATACACAAACACATGTACTAAGATACATACATATGTACACACACTCATGCATATATATATACAGTATATATATATATATATATATATATATATATATATATATATATATATATATATATATATATATATATATATATATATGTATGTGTGTATATATGTGTATATATATATATATGTATATATGTATGTATGTACAGTATATATATATATATATATATATATATATATATATATATATATATATATATATATATATATATGTATATATATATCAGGTAAGCCCAACGAAGAAGTGAGGGTCGTTCATTAACAGGTCATAACACTTATTACGCCGACGCGTTTCGTAACGACATTGTTACATTCTCAAGGCTAAATGGGAAAGAAAAAACATATAATTTAAAAATACATGGAATATACAATCTTTTCCTTTAGAGTCTCAACATATTACAGACATGTACATTAAAAAGCGAAGAAAAATAAAAATCAAGTAAAAGCACCTCTTTTATTTTTCTTTGCTTTTTAATGTACATGTCTATAACATGCTGAGACTCTAAAAGAAAAAATTGTATATTCCATGTATTTTTAAACTGTATGTTTTTTCTCTCTCTCTTTTAGCCTTGAGAATGTAACAATGTCGCTACGAAACGCGTCGGCGTAATAAATGTTTGACCTGCTGATGAACGACCTTCAAAGATTAATTGGGTAATAATTCAATGCATCCACTACATCCAATTGGTCTTATTTCACGAGGAATTACTTTTTTTAACCAGTTATTTTAAACAAAATTATTACCCAATCAATATTTTCTACAAATAACTTAGAGAAATGTGGAGTAAGAGAGTTTCCTTGCCAGTGCTGGCTGCCCCAAGAATGAAATTTTATGCGAGTTTTCTCTTTCTACACGACGACCACTTCCGCAAGAACTGCATTTCCCTAATTCAGGAAAAAGTTTCCTGCTTTAAATGTTAAATTAATACCAAAGAATCCTCTAACCATTGGTTCATTTTTTACAGTCAAGGATCGTTTCAGGCCCCTCCTCACATCCAATATTGTATATAAATGCACTTGTCCGCCATGTAATCACGGAACATACGTGGGATGTACGAGGAGGCTGTTGAAGGTACGAATTGACTCTCATAGAGGCTTAAGCTACCGTACAGGATGCAAGTTATCGAATCCAGAGGCCTCTAACATCAGAAACCATGCTGTGCGGTGCAAAACAAACATCAGAGATGAAGATTTTTCAATGGCAGGGCGGGTCTCCAACCATCACGATCTAACTATCCTAGAGTCTACTATTATAAAGAGAACTGTTCCCTCGTTAAATACTCAATTGTCGTCAACTCAGTTATATGTTGCCTGGCTTTTCCTTTATGCATATTTTCTGAAATTCTGTATTCTCTCAGTATCATTCTTTCATTTCGCTTGGTGGGTCTGTGTCTTGGCTCCCTTGACCTATATCTTTTGTGATCCCTTTTTTTCTTGTTTTATGTTCATTTATATACCTAATTTTAACGCTGCATTGCCATTTTTTTGTGAATTTTAAATTTTTAATTTTTTTAATTTGTTTTAATACCGTAATTCAATCTGTAGTGCAAATTATTTTCTTTTTTAGCTTTGAAAATGTAACATGTGTCATGAAACGTCGGCAATAAATTTGTAAGAGTGGAGGCCTTCGTTTCCCTTGTTCCTTGAGGATGTGTATATTTTGGCCGTGGCTTCCCTTCTGTGTGTATACGATATATATATATATATATATATATATATATATATATATATATATATATATATATATATATATATATATATATATATATATATATACTATGAACCAGTGCTGCCCAGGATAACTCTGAATGATAATTTAAGGATAAACTCTCTCTCTCTCTCTCTCACTTTCTCCCCTCTTTCTCCTCCCCTAACACCCCTCTACTCTCTCTCTCTCTCTCTCTCTCTCTCTCTCTCTCTCTCTCTCTCTCTCTCTCTCTCTTTCTTTCTTTCCAACCATTCCTGTCTCTTTCCCTCTTTCTTCTCCTTCACGGGCAGAACCAGCCCTGTTTCAGGGAAGCCCTTCCCACACCCACCCCCTCTAGTACCCTTTGGTACTAGTGATGTCGTACCCCCACACTGCTGATTTCTAGACAGTAAGTCATATGTATACCAAATTTGGTTGAAATTGCTCACTTCTGCTCAAGTGCTTCTTGATGAGATACATATGGAAGGTTCTGAACATTTTCCAAATGTGTGTGAATAAGTCTACCCGAGCTGTTATGCTAAGTTCACACATTCCACGTATCAAGGCATGCATGCGCAACCAGGAATTGGTGCGATACGTGAGAAAATGCCCAGCTGGATAACTGCTGAATGCGTATTATGCGCCGATAAACTCTCTCTCTGAGTTATGCAAACGTCACGTCACTTTCTCCCCGGGGTTAAACCCTCTATATCCAGCTGCACACCCGTAATACCACAGCGACAAGACTACTACCAACGTGCTCATGGACTCTTTCTAGCTTTCGTCAACTCATAGCTATAGCACGTACGGATAGACCAGAATCTGTTCCACTTGTCATTGAGTATGTCACGTCATGTTATTGCTGGAGCTTGCAATGATTGCTGCAAAGCACTTAGGGCAGAAAAAGCCCTGGGCGTTTGCAGAAAAGGATGGAGCAAGGTCATTATGACAACCTCCCACTCCCAGCCCCAGAGCTCAGAAAGATTGACAAGGACCTCTTCAATGAAATTGTTGAACGGGTCACACCCCACATTCAGAAGAAAGTGACATTCTGGAGGAAACCCATTGAACCAGGCCTACACTGCTGACCCTTTCTAGCTACAGGTGATTCATAGAGTCTGCAATATTTGGGTAGCCCACAACAATTGTCTCACTGCTAAGAGACCTGCAGGGCCATTGTTGCTGCCTTCGGGGATGAGGAACTGCAGGTGCCACAAACACCTAGCGTGGCAAGGTTCGGGGTTTTGAGGAACGGTGAACATTTTGGAGCCAAATGGGAAGTAGGTGAACCCTAAGTCTTCAACTACAAGAAGTTCTACTTCCCATGGTATTATGCAGTTTGATGCTTCATACAAGTTCCTGTACGTCGACGTGGGTGGTCAGAGTCAGACGGTGGTGTATTTGCCCAACCCGACTGGCAGAAATGCTGTTGCAAGAGGAAGCAAATCTTCCCAACCGGATGCCCTTCGTCAACCTAATGGATCTCCTTGTTTGTTAATGATGCCTTCCCCTGAGGAATTATTATGAAGCCCTTAGCAAGGAGGAACGGATTTATAACTACAGGTTAAGTCTTGACGGTGGAGAGGCTTTGGGATTCTGGCAAACAGATTCCAATAGTATTCCACACTGCAATATGCTTGAAGCCTGACCATATAGAGCCATTAGTGATTTGTGTTCTGCACAATATGATCATAAGAAGAAATGCACGAAGACAAGAAGGAGATCAGGAGCATCCTGTCACACATGCTGTCATCCCTGGTAGCTGGAGGAGTGACCCGTCCTTAGGAGCAGCCCTTCCAACCGTGACCAGCAACACTGCAACGAGGGATGCAAAGGAACAGCGTAACATGCTGAAGGAATACTTTTCATCGGCTGAAGGCTCCATGCACTGGCAGGAGAACATGATTTAGTTACTCTCCTGCATACCTGATTGTTGTAATTACTTAAATGTCTGTTCCTGCATATATTTTGAACTTATTTAAAATTCAATAATGTATCAATTCAGGATTATTTTGCCCTGTGCATTTTTGTACTTCTGTTTGTTTTAGTTGATTTAATAAAGATATTGCTCAAATCCATGATATATTACTCTCATCAATACTTGGTAATTGGGAAGAGGATATATATGACTTTGCAAATGTATGTTTAATCAATATGAAATAAACATACATATAAATAAAAGAAAGAAGATGCAGTTATTTTGCCCTTTTAATAATTTCTTAACATGGAATCTATTCTGATATGATAATTCTATCATTTTTGAAAGTACCTTCTCTTAACATTGTTTCTATTCTGTTCCTGTATTTATTTTGGACTTATTTAAAAATCAATAATGTATCAATTCAGGATTATTTTGCCCTGTGCATTTGTGTACTTCCGTTTATTTTGGTTGATTTAATAAAAATATTGCTCAAATCCATGATATATTACTCTCATCAATCACTTGGTAATGGGGAGACAGCGGGAATGACCTGTTTCCCAGGTCAAAGCGTTGCCACATCTCCGCAGTTGCGGGGATGCGGCAGCGTTGCCGCGTCTTCCCACGCCATTCTGAATTGACGTTATGCCCTGGGGCAGCGTGGGCCCCCAGGTAAGGGCGTGGCAGCTAGGTCAACCCGCGGGTGGCGCCACGCTGTGCGGGTCGGGCCACGCTTACCTGACACCAAATATAGGGTTTTGAGCAGGTAAAGGTTCCTGCCCCCGGCGCATGGCCAGGTGGTCCGTAACGGTCGCGCCGCATATGCCGCATTTACACAGTACTTACGGTACATTTACGTTGTATTTGCGTTGTGTTTACGTACTTTCTGGCTCCGCCCCGTTCATTGGCCGTGCGTGGGCATGCGTGCCTTGATACGTGAATGTGTGAACTTAGCATTTCTATAAGTTCAGAAGCCATAAACGAGCGTCAACAGATTTCGACTGATTTTTCTTTGTTACACCCCATTTCCTTAATCTTTGATAACTGTCTTGTCAGAGAGGCAAAACGTGCAACATACCATACTTATTTTCTTTTTGTAGAAGTTTAGTGTGTGGCACACACACACACATACTATATATATATATATATATATATATATATATATATATATATATATATATATATATATATATATATATATATATATATATATATATATATATATCAGATTGAACCCAGGCCTAGTGGGCAGCGCCCTTGCATTTCAATTGAAAAACCTGGGTTCGATCTTGATGTGAGTCAGAAATTTATTTCTGTTCCACACGTGATTGTGTGTTGATTATTTCTATCATACTCACTGGGAAGGAACAATTCGTATGAAATGCTGCCAGTTGGGTCATTGCTGAGTCGAGAAGTTGGGGAAAACACTCTGGTATGCAAGTAGTTATCTGCCCAGGTAATTCCTTGAGTGCAGTGGCCCTCAGGTTTCAACTTCTTTTATGACTTGTATGGCCTAGTGGGCAGCGCCCTTGCCTTTCAATTGAAAGACCTGGGTTCGATCCTCATGTGAGTCAGAAATTTATTCCAGTTCCACACGTGATTGTGTGTTGATTATTTAATATCATATATATATATATATATATATATATATATATATATATATATATATATATATATATATATATATATATATATATATATATATATATCGTTTTAACGTATATATATTTTTCCATTTTTATATATATATATATTTCTTATTCTTCGTTTTAAGTGCTTTTTTTCCCATTTTTATATGGGATAGGCCGATGCCTTCTTTCAAAGTCTTAGAAATATATATATATATATATATATATATATATATATATATATATATATATATATATATATATATATATATATTGCACACGGCCTCTATATCACCTTAGAAAGGCTTTTACCTCAAAATCAAACCCTACACCATGACAGACATACGAACACAGACAAAACAAATTAAATTTTCGTTTTTACGTTACCTTTTCCTTCGGTTTTCTAGGTTTATTCTCATTATTCACCTGACACTCCACCTTTTTTTCCGGCACTGCCAGACATATGATTAACCTATGCAATAAATCCAAATCCCCTGTAACATCAATTTTTTAACAGAATTTACGTGAAATCTGATCACAATTTATGAGAATTATTAATATAATTGTTTATTACCTCAATAAAATCAACATTGAAAACCGATATAAGTTTAAATGTGGTTTACAATCCTCGCCAAGGAAAAAAGTAACAGACCAAATGCTTCTGTGGTAGACATACCACCTCATTAAAAAATTACTCGCTACGAAATTACCACCTTTTTTTCAGTGTTCATTTTAAGCTAAACGTATCTGAATCATACCTTGCCAATAAAATACAAATTCTTAAGTACCCTGTGGTATTACCATCATCATATCTAACTACTTAATCCACAAAAAAAAAAAATCGTTGGTATGGTCACAACTTTGGAGATAGAGAAATAATTCACCGACGAGACGAAACAAAACCATCACCATCCGCACATTCATTAATATTTGCTTCTGTGATAAAACTAACCCACCATTAAAAAATTACTAGCGACGAAAATACCAAATTTTTTTCAGTGTTCATCTTAAGCAAAACGTATGTTAATTATGCCTTGCCAATAAAATACAAATTCTTAAGTGGTCTGAGGTATTACCATCATCTTATCTAAGTACTTAATCCACTAAGAAAATCCTCATTTATCGACAATTTCTATATTAGACCATTCAGACTTAGGCCCACACTTTCCCTCACAGATGTCAAAGGAAGATGAAACAGCGTTCGTTAACACGCGCAGGAAACCAAAAACAGAAGCAGCTCTTTTTACGGTGTCTAAAATTACAATATCGATAATAAACTAATATTTATATAGCCAACGGACACTCTATTTAAGTAGCTGCTGGCTAAGGCCGACGTCAACATGTACTATATTTCTTTTTTTTTTAAATGCAAATTTCCTCATTAATTCGTTCGTTTCTTCTTCGTTTTTATCTTCAAAATGATATATACTCATTTCTATCTTTTATCAACGGGTATTATACCGATAGCCTAACATCCTTCCAAGAAGGGAAAGATTTTGTTTGATTCATGATTACGTTATTGTATGAATTGACCAAGTTTATAGATGTCGTACGTGAAACTTTATACGCACTTCTTTGTT
>NC_089769.1:25446967-25479467 GCF_040412425.1 Macrobrachium rosenbergii
TACATGTATTAACACTGTAGTAGCCCATGATTTCTATTATCGTTTTAGTGATTCATTCTTTCTGTCATTTTTATTATCAGTGCTTTAATGTGTGTGTTCGTGGTGTTGTGATAGCGTCACAGGCTTTTTGGCTTTGTTGTTTATGAGAGGCAGATGTTTCAGTGGATAGCCATGGTTAGGCTTAGATAGTCATGCATCTGCACAGACATGCATGCAACATAGCCACTATGGGAGGTGGTCATTTAAGTGAACTGGTGACAAAAGACAATTACAATGGAGACCGAACAGCATTAGGGGTTGAGATGGGGAAGAATCCCATTTATAACTTTGGTGTTTGCTGAGATTTTTTTTTTTTTGGCGGGGAGAAGATATTCATCTATCATTAACTTTTTTTTTAGCATTTTTCTTATTTGCCATGGTTTTAACTTGTTATATGTTAGATTCACAGAATAAACTATTTGCTTGTACACACGGTTTAATTCCCACACATTAGATTCGGGTATTTTTGGTTTGAGAGAGAGAGAGAGAGAGAGAGAGAGAGAGAGAGAGAGAGAGAGAGAGAGAGAGAGAGAGAGAGAGAGGTTTTCACGGCCACAAGCTCCCAGTGCCAATCTACTGAAGGTAAGTGGCCCCTGTCCTAGATGTTTATGGGACAATATATATATATACATATACAGTATATATATATATATATATATATATATATGTATATATATATATATATATATATATATATATATATATATATATATATATATATATATATATATATATATATATATATATATATATGTGTGTGTGTGTGTGTGTGTGTGTGTCTTTGTCCATGTTTATATTTATATGTTTGTAATATTGTGTAATCGAATATATACAAATGTGTCTTGGTCATGTTTATATTTATATGTTGGGAGAGAGAGAGAGAGAGAGAGAGAGAGAGAGAGAGAGAGAGAGAGAGAGAGAGAGAGAGATAAATGGTAATTTAAAACTGGCTTGTCCCCACAAAAGAGGATTGGAGTCCAATGGCTCCAATCCCCTCGGACACAGCTTGCATAACATTGTAAAAGAAGTAAAATTTGGAGAAGTGAGAGTTGTTCATGATAACTAAAGAGAAAAGAGAGGCCAGAGTATATGTTACAGTCGATAAGGTATAATACTTGTTCAATTTATGAAAACAATTTCATTTATTATCAATGATAATTTTACAAAAAATAAAGTGCTCTTTATATGAATTCTCAGCTACCTTTTGTTTTCCCCTTCTTCAAAGACCTTGAAAATTTAGAGGAATTTTTAGTTTACTAAGTATGGACGAATTATTGGCAGAAATAGTATAAAGAATTTCTTGGACTCTAGTTTAAGGGGCGCACCGATAGCCGAATTTCGAGGAATTATCGATTTTTAGTTTTTTAGAGTTTAGGACTGGTACGTCTAAAATAAACATGTCCTGAAATATTATTGCTAAAAAAAATTTTAAAGTGGGTTTTTTAAATTTTTGTTCACTGCATTTACCAGCATACAGAGCGGCATTGAGCGAAAAATTGTTGCAAACTTTCTGTATGACTTTTTAGGTGGAAGTGAGAAATATACTTTACTTTCCTCCTAAAATACACATTATCTACAATAAAAACTGGCTCTCTCTCTCTCTCTCTCTCTCTCTCTCTCTCTCTCTCTCTCTCTCTCTCTCAAAAAATATAATATCAGAGTAAATATGTAGGCTATCTATGTATCTCGATATCGCCCTGTGAGCGACATTGTGCAACAAATTGTCATACAATGTCTGTGTGACTTGCCAATTCTGGATAGTAGAAAGTTAGAAATTTATTTCATTATCCCACTAAAACTACCCATTTTCTACGATAAGAGCTTGTTCGTTCTCTGAAAAAATATCAAACAAAATATAAAAAAAGTAAATATATATCCATGTATCTCGATATTTTGAACTCATTATTATGGATGTATCTTGCCAAATATATACATATAATATTTTATGTTTCTTGACATATTTTTACTGTGTAATTTCGGAAATATGAAATTATATGAGTAGGTAACAGTTCCAAACAGAGCGTCGGGTTTTACCAATAAACCATCTCCAGTTGTGTTTGGTTGAATTGGTTCAAGTGAAATCCTAGTGCTTTGTGACGCATTTCCTTTTCGGATTTTCGTACCGTGTAGTGCATTCACGCAATTCCATTGACATAAGCAAGAGAAGTACCACTCTTATGAGGGAGAAACTTGAACGATTGCGTCTCTTAAGTTTGTTACAAGAGAGGGACAAAGCAAACGGGAATCGTCTCGCCTGCTGGGATAGCAACAACACCAGAACGCCCATGTCTAGGTAAGGGATTTGTTTTCCTGTATTAGTGATATTCAAGTTAGTGGTATTCTAGTTAGTGATTACTATTCTTCATAATTACTATAATAATTATATAAGAAAACAAAGCTTGATTTTACTGCAGTGAGTTGTCGTCTGACTCGTGACTTCTGTAGGCTTGGTTGTTCAGTGTTTTACTTTATCCTAACAGGTGTTTGTTTATTTGCCTCTCCAATATCTGAACGGAAAACATGTACAGTGGCAGCGTATATAGGTTATGTAGAAAATGTATATTGATAGCATATATTTTTATAGGTTATGAGGAAAACTTAGTGTGAGTGTAAAACGATGAGTACAAACCTTTTCCTGGGGCATTTATTTTTATAATTTATTATGGAAAAAAGTTTGCACTGATAGCATATAGCCTACTATTGTTTTTTAAAGGTTATGGAGATAACATTATAATGATAGCATATATTAATGAATTTTTGTTATGAAGAAACTTTGCACTGATATATACAGTGTGTATATATATATATATATATATATATATATATATATATATATATATATATATATATATATATATATATATATATATTATGACTATCTTTTACTGTAAAACAACAGTATATGAAGATAAAAAAAAGGCCCATAAAACACTATTTGAATGTTGCAAAAATATTTTTCGATCACTTTTTTCTGTGCCCTGTTCACTGGTAAAATATGGGGAGATGATGTGTTAAACGAGATTTTAACATGAAAGTAATTATATATATATACACATATATATATATAATATATATATATATATTATATATATATATATATATATATATATATATATATATATATATATATATATATATATATATATATATATATATATATATATAAATTTATTATATATATATATATATATATATATATATATATATATATATATATATATATATATATATATATATATATATTATATATATATATATATATATATATATATATATATATATATATATATATATATATATATATATATATATATATATATATATATATATATATATATATATATATATATATATATATATATATATATATATATATATATATATATATATATATATATATATATATATATATATATATATGCGCAATGGCTTTTATGATGTTGGTCAACCTTTTTATGCTTCTTAATATTTGTAACTACTGCCATTAAGTCGCTACATTGTGACTTCTTCCGCTGAACTAAGCCATAGAGAGGTCAGTGCGGGTATTTTTACCAAAACTCTCTCATGGGAGCATGTAAATATAAACTGGAGCATTTATTTCCTTTTCAAGTTACAACAAAATAAACATATTAATAAAAAAATTGAAATAAAATAATAATCATATAAGGTAATGCCTTTATCATGGTAAACCATTCCATGCGTGTTGCTGTGACAACAAGCAGTAAACAAAAGCAAAAGCAACACCACGTGGTAGGTGATCAATGGCTTCCAACAATTTGTTTAATACTGGTTGGATAGCTTGTACTTAGGAAGCCCTATTTACATCTCACTAGGGTGACCTCTTCCACCAAAACGATGGTGTCCCCATGGGGAACCCTTAAAATGTCTTATTTGCCAATGCCTACATGGATTTTGTAGAGGAAGCAACTTTTAAAGACCACCGTAAACCCCGAATATATACAAGATACATCGGTGACATCTTTACAGCCATGAAGAAGAAAGATGAAGTAAAGGACCTAGCAAATGTTCTCCAGAGAAACTCTTTCCTGAACTTTACAATAGAATACAGTATAGCAAAAACAAGGCTCTGCTCTTACTAGATACCCTAGTTAGGCAAAAATAATTTCTGAAACAAAGATCTACACCAAGGCAACAAATGCAGGTGGATTCCTCAATGCCCAGGGGAATGCCCAACAAGATACCAGAGCTCAGTAATCGACATTTATTTTAAAAGACCGATCGCTTACTGTTCCACATAGTGGGAAACCTAAACTTGAAATTGAAATAATAAAATAGATTTTAATATAAATAACTTACCCAGTAATTACATAGCTGTTAGGTACTTTTAACTGGCAGCTTAAAATTTTGAAATTGCGGGTCATGCTAGTTTGTTTTGGTTAAGGCGATATGCCCTGCCACTTTCAGGTGTAAGAAGAGGTACAACATAGCAAAAAGCTTCAATTTGTTTCTGCCAGCTATGGTTGAAGGACTGTGGTTGGCAGCAGCTTGAATTTTGAAATTTATACTTCGCTGGTTGTTTGCTCGATCTTCTATTGGTGAAGTATTTATTTTGCAGCCTTTTGGCATAATTAAGATAGTGTTAGGCGAGTTTTGATCACTGGTTTACGACCTTTTGCCCATTTTTTGGACTTGTCTTAGAATTTTCCAGGATGTCTGACACTAGACGTTCTAGTATTAGGTATTGTAGCAAAGGCTGCATTACTAGACTGATTAAAGAATCTTACGACTCTCACACTGTTTGTGCGACTCTCACACTGTTTGTGAAAGGAAGACAGGACTACACTGTAAGTTCACATGCGTGTCCCCCATAATAACATACATTTGTCACATTAGAGCTATCTTACAGCACTATGTGGACACATATGAACAAAAGACATCTCTCCTGGAATTAAGAGAAAATGCTGCAGTATTACTCCTGGGAGAAGATTCCACAATTCCAAAATGCTCAAGTGACATTTCCAGGTTCACCAAAACATTGGAGCTATCTTATAGCATTACATGGACAAGCATGACAGAAATTTATCTCTTCTGGAATTAATAAAAATGCTACAGTATTAAACCTGAAAGAAAATTCCCAAAGATGCATTACAGCAGAAACTGCTCACACATATTACACAATTGGAACCCAAAAGATATCTGCTATCATCTAGAGAAACCACCATAACCATAGGCTAGGGTATGGCAATACCCACACTCAAACCACACCCCTCCCTTGTGGTTACCATATGGTTCTGTTATTGTTTTGTTTACTGCTGTTGTCATATAATGCACATGGAATGTTTTACCACTATTAAACATTACCCTATACCATTGTTATTTTGCTTTTATTTATGTGATATTAATTTCTCAATGTTATTGTACTTCATGTTATTGGCATAGAATATGTTTATTTTGTTGTAACTTTGAAATTAAAATAAATACTCCAGTTTATCTTTACCCAGTCCCATGCAAGAGATTGTTATAAATACCCACAATGGCTCTTCTGTAGTCAGCTCCATACTTGAGACTGCTTTTGCCTCATGTTGCTGTGTGTGTTCTTCACAGTGCCTTAGTATCCAGTGAAAAACAGTGATCCAATAGTGATTTTTCTCCAGCATTGTTGTGCCTATTGGAGAAATACGCCAATGGCTGAGTGAAAAGTGACATAAAATAGATAGTTTTATTTTGTAACTACCACAGCCCGTTGTTTATGACCTTTTCTCTAAATGCCGCTATGAATATGCATTGTTTCAAGGAGGAAAATGACCTGTAGGTGGTCCAACTCTATCTCTCTCTACCCCCTGTCTCCTCATGCTCCTGAGAGTCACCAGGTTCATTCAACCTGATGACTCTGGAAACGACAATATGGATTCAGCAATAGAGAAGAACCAGACACTGGTAACACATAAGAAACCATACAAAAATGTAGAGCCCTTGCTTTTTTTCAGTTCAAACCTTGGCACCAGGAGAAACCTTACCCAACAACATTACCAAGACTCTTCCCAAATTTCTAATAGTTGTCTCAGTAGTGCAATATGCCAACATAGCTGCATTATAAAACTGTAACCCCAATTTTAATTTTTCAGCCAACCATAGCCTGAGAGGTGACTTAACCATCACCCCAAGCAACTGAGAGACTGTTGATTTCATAAAAGAAATAATACTGATTTTGCTCTTTTAGAATCAGCAGGATGGGAAATGAAGGCAGTCTTCTGCAGCTACTCTACCAGACTACTATTAACACCTCTCAAGAATTAACCTTTCATGACATGTACAGATAGAAGTGTCAGAGATCTGTGCAAGCCACTTCAGTAGTAACTATACATATTTATATGACCCACCCCTTTTGTATCAATCTAGGCTTTCAAGGTTTTACCTTGTGGAAGATCATACTCCAGAACCCTTACATTATTTCAGGTACCAGTGGTTAGGAACCACCAAGAGCTGTGTATTGATGCACATGCAGTCACTGACAACCCACAAAAACTAGCATGGCAAAATCAAAGCAGGTTTACCAACCCTTCCATGCTGCTCAAACTGTAGAGCAGTCATGATGCCTGGCAGAAAAAGTGCCCTGCCTAACTGCAGTTTTTTGCATGCATGAAGAGCAGGGCACCCTACTACAAACCCCACACTCCTCCTCCTCTTCATCCAGAACCAACTCCACAAATCCCTTCTAGCTATTATCCTCTCCTTCCTCAAAGCTCCCTACCAGAGACAACCATGACCCCCAAGACAGCAGGCCTCTCCTCTTCCCTTGTAGTCTACCCCTCCTCCTCCCTCTCAGCTTACCCGTCCTCCTCTCCCAATCTGCTCTTGACCTCACCTTCTCGTCTTTTCTCCTCTTTTCTCCTCTTTGACTTATAACCGTTCCTCATCCTCTCCCTCCTCGTGCATCAGAACAACCCTCAACCATTCCTTTACTTTCTATCACCAATTGCAGGTGCATCATCACAGATCCAGCCTCCAATCAACAGAAGGTGATCTACTTTTGATGAAGACCAGTAGTTTAATGAGATGTACAATTTTACTTATGCTTTCACCACATTGGCCAAAATTCCGTTTAGCTATAGCATAGCAAAGAACACCATCAGAAAGTTCTTCTAAAATACACTGAGCAGTAACATGTCCTCATGAGAAATGACAGTGATACCCTTAATAATGACAGGGAGCATACCTCAAAGGAATATTTGTTGAGTTTGTCCCAGATTTGCTCTCTTACAATCACAAACATGTCATGGAAATCATTACATTACATTGTTTTGCAGGAAACACTCCTTAGAGAAAACACATCCTTTTCCAAAAACGGGTATAATGTATATTGAGCACTCACATGGACACTGCAAGTGGACTTTAACACTAATCAAAAATGGTATTCGTCCCTATAGATTCCAAATATGACTACAGACCAGATATAGAATAAGTTAGCATCAAAATAATTCTCGAGGGCACAACTCTCACCATTCCCAATGTTTATAAAGCACCCAACAGCACCATAGAAACAGCAACACTATTTGATGCAACCTCCAGGGGAAACAACCTGCAATACCCTCATTGCAGGTGAAGACAACCTACTAACCCTACAGGATGCCACCTGTACCTTTCATTTCAGGAATTCCTGGGAGTTAAACTATTAAACAATTGTGACGAGCCCGCACATTTACAGGAAAGTCAGTTACTCACTTTTTTTTTTTTTTTTTTTTTAGAAATCTGCAGGAGGGAGTGGCCTGGAAACTGCATCCTGTTCTAATCAGTGACCACTTTGCTTTGCAGACGACTTTAGAGATGCTTTCAATTTAATAAATCGTAGGGCATTCATATATAAACTTCAGAATCTTGGAGTGGGTGGATATGCTGTAGGATTATTTCAAGATTGCGTTACAGGTTGGTGGCAGTAAGATGCTGTTGATAAGATCTTTAGCAAGCCAAGACCTATTGTGTCTAGAGTTCCTAGGGGTAGTGTTCTTGGTCCACTGTTATTTTTAGTTTATACGAGTGATATGATTCTTGGCCTTGAAAACAAGATTGTTCAGGATGCCGATGATGCAACACTTTTGGGTGTAGAAAGCCTTCACGTATGAGAAATGAAACTGCCATCTCAATCGGGACGTGGAGTAGATTAGTGAGTGATGTAGTTGGTGAAGTATGAGGCTGAACTCCAGTAAAACGAAGATGCTATTGATTAGTAGATCTTGTCCTGATTTTTCACCCCATATTCCCTTTCAGGTGAATGAGTCTCTGTTGAATAAGTCTAGAGCTTCAATTATACTTGGTGTAACTTTTGACTCACAATTACTTTTGAGAAACATCCAGCGTAAGTGTCAGCAAATGCTGCACACAAGTTAGGTATTGTATGTAAGGTCTCATATATATATATATAATATATATATATATATATATATATATATATATATATATATATATATATATATATATATATATATATATATATATATGTATGTATGTATATGTATATGTATTTATATACATATACAGTACATATACATATACATATATATATATATATATATATATATATATATATATATATATATATATATATATATATATATATATATATAGAAATCATCAACACACAATCACGTGTGGAATAGAAATAAATTTCTGACTCTTCGATCCCGACGTGAGTCAGAATATATATATATATATATATATATATATATATATATATATATATATATATATATATATATATATATATATATATATATATAAAAGTGATAAAATCAATGCCACCTGTTAGGTCATTTGTCCTTCCTTTATTCTTCAGAGTGAATGTCTGCCTGTTCCAGAGAACTGATCTCTTTTAGATAGTGGTTCATAGTGGTAGGTTTCTGTTTCAGAACATTAACAGTTATGACTTGGCCCATCGACAGATGGTCTTGTTTGTCAATTTTTCATAGGTTGTATTATAATAGGGATCTTTCACATTCGCAATTGATCCCTGATCCCACTCTTCCTGACGAGTGTGTACATTTGCTTAACAGCAGCACCAAAATGCATTAAATGTGCCTTACTGTCAAACTTCTTAGTTCTAGCCTTTATTTCTCACACAGTTGGACTGTGGAATAGTCTCTCTAGGGATGTTGTACACTTGAAACCTTAAGCCAGTGGTTTTCAACCTATTTGTGCCCATTGCCCATTTTCGGCATCCCTAAATACTCATGGCCACTACCCTTCAGAATTGTGTAATGATGATCATAGAATTATTATAAAGCATTTTCAGAACACTTTTATTAGTTTTACATTTTCATTTATGGAATTATTTTTCAGAACACTTCATTAGTTATACATTTTCATTTATGAAAGAAAGCACTGGCCTGCATTTACTGTAAATTATTTTTCATTTTTTAAATACTATTTTGAAGATGTCCGTGGCATGGCCCACAGGTTGAAAAACACATCCTTAGGCGAAGACGCAATGCATTACTACCCTAAGGCAATTTTCCATATATTTGTTGTGTAAAAAACCTACAACTTTGTTTTTCCTTACTCCCAAGATCCGATTGGCAATCGTGTCCTTCACCGAGTCGGCCTTGACAAAAGAAACTTCTCCCATGGTAACTGGAAAGAATCCTTCTCTCTCTCTCTCTCTCTCTCTCTCTCTCTCTCTCTCTCTCTCTCTCTCTCTCTCTCTCTCTCTCTCTCTCTCTCTAAACTATCATGTGGATATTAAACCCTATGTGCAAAAATAGTTTATGCTGCGAAGGTAACAAACAACAAGTTAAAAACATAGTAATTAAGAAAAGAAAATGCTAAAAACCACAAAAGGTATGTAAATGATAAATGAATATCTCCCCCAACAAAACACACCTTGGCTAACACTGAAATCACGAATGGGATTCTTCCCAGCTTCATTCTTTCCCCAATAAGTCTCCATGCAAACGTAAGTCCTAAAGTCTTCGTTCCTTTAAGATGACCATTTCTCACTATGGCTACATATATCACACGCATGTCTGTGGTTCCATTCAAACATTATGCCAGATCATCAACACACAGCAACCCATCATATAAATGTTAGACAAAGGTAAGGAACAGTAGGCTAATTAACATAATCAGGGCTGTAAAAGTTAGTAATTTCCTAAGTTCTACTCACTCTCCAGCGATTGGGAATTCCAATTCCCAGTATGTCCAACACGTCCTTCCAGAATGACTTATCACAAAGGAGAGAGCACACTTTACAACCCTCTTCACACCGAGCGTTTTCATAACACAGATTCACGTTTCCGTTTCACGCCCAGAAATCTGATTAGATCGGACTGAAAAATTCCATGGAAACTTCCATATTAGGACACGTGTTACTGTATCTGGGTGCTCTCCAAACAATGTTCAGGCCACTGATGATCAGTTGCTGAATCCCAAAGGTGACTGTATACTCAGCGCTGAATTAACAAACACATATCGTCACTTGTGAGATTTGTTAAACATTGCAAAAGTCCATATATCGCAAATACTTCTAAACCCATTTAATATATTCTATAATTTAATTACAATTTTTCTAACTATTTATTAATTTGTTAATTTTTTTTTCTTTTTTCTAATAATTGATCTCTTCTTTCTGCATTTCTTATAAGGTTCCGTTACTTCTTTCAAATGTCCTTCATATTCTTTGAAAAGTTTGAATTTTAAATCAATGTCCCCTGTGAGCTTGTTCCATATGAATAGGGTTCCTGTTCTGAATAATAATATGAAAATAGGGCAATGTAGGGATGAATTCTTAGTCCTTTTTTTTCAATGTTCTCATGGAAAACCTTGCTACATTAAACCTACATAGAGGGGTGAAAATCTTCAGATTCTCAAATGATGCCTTCACAGTGTGCCCCCAGCAACCAGGCAACATTCAATTACAAAAATCATAAGCACTCAACATTTAACTACAAAAATCATAAGCACTATCTCTGAAGAAAAATGCAGGGAACCAGGCCACAAAATTAACACTAACCGTAGCAAACCAATGGCTATAAGACACATACGTCTTCCCAATAATCTCTCTGTCATAGGAGATGACACTGAATGGGTGAATAATTTCATCTACCTAGAAGTAAATATAAATCATATTCTCCCCTGCAAACTATATGCATCACCTCAAACAATTAGCAAAATGTCTGTTAAATGTAAAGAGAATAATCTCTTCACTTTGCCAAGGAGCATCGAGACATCTATTCAGGATGTTCTACATTCTTCAGTGGAATATACAGCACCTGCTTAAACGAAGCTGACAACTTTCTCAGCTTTGCATAATTGAAGTTATTCAGAACAGTGCAATGAGAAACACTGCAGGAGGCCCAATATGGACTAGACTCTGCCTACTCAGAGCTGAAACCAGGTTTACAAAATGGTACGTAAAAATCACCAATTTATAATGTTATTCTCTTTCCAGGAATGTATCCAAGAAACTCGTGGATATCATTAGCCGGTTACGGTTAGGGTATCTGTGCACCTGGCAACTGATTAACGCTGAAAACAGGACCAGCACATTTGTAAACAGGTGCCGGATCAACAGTTAGACCATTACCTGTTACACTGTCCGGAGACCTTCCACTAAGCCGAAATCTCACAGTTCCCTCTAACAAGCGCTGAAGTAGGGTGCACATAGCAGAAAACATTCAAGTACTTTCAGCGTCCTCTGTTCCTTCCCACCACCCAGATGAGCTAAAACTTCCCTTTGTGCGAAAAAAACGCCTTTCATTTCATTTGATTTTATTTTATTTTATTATTTAGTTATTTATACAATTATGTATTTTATCTCTTCTTAAGGTCAACTTCCATACCATAAACGTCATCTCTGTTGCTGTTTTTCTTTTTTGCTTTGCACATTTCATTTTGTTTTTCGTTTTGCCTTACAGAAATTATTTTTTCCTTTTTTTTTATTTTCCATTTAACTTTTATATTATTTAATTATAATTTTATATTGAGCCCATTTTGTGAGTCCCTCCATGCTCTCTCTCTCTCTCTCTCTCTCTCTAAGGGTTTCTCTCTCTCTCTCTCTCTCTCTCTCTCTCTCCAATACTATTTTTTAGTGTATGTTAATGACCTGTGAGACATATTAAGTAAATATTTTGTAGCTCAATAAGCAGACGATACTCAGGTGGTTTTATCTGGCAAAACCAGCGAAATTAAACATTAAACATTTAGTAAATCGAGCTGAAAATATACCCTCTGAAATATTGAGGCGTCCGGAGGCAAAGGGATGGCATCGCCAAAACCTGATTTTGAGTAAAATGCGTTCAAAGTTGAGCTATCGATACCGAAAATTTCTCTTGACTTACTACATCTGTGTTTATATGTATTTTACTCGTCTTTCCTAGCCATATATGAAAAACGAAAAAACAATAATGTTGTGTTGGAAAAAAATCACAAACATAAAAATCTGCATACCCCAGTATGAAAAACAGTTATGAAAATAGGAAAACCCAATTTTTTTTTACATTTTTAAAAACTGTGTTCACCATATATACACTATGAACCATTTCATTGTAAACCAAAAAACAAATTTTTTATATGAGTTTTTATAGATTGGCAATTTTAACATACCACACATTTACAGTATTTTTCCCCTCGGTTCCCAATGTAAATGGTTCATAGATTATTGTCAGATAATTACTACAAACACTTACATCCTTATTTGTGCAGAGTAGGCGCCAGTGGAAGCGTTGGGCGGGAGGCGTTTACTCATAATCGATGGTGTTGTCATCCGGGTGGTCGTCTTGCTCCCCGGTGGTGGCGACATCATCTTCCAACAAGTACTCTTGTCCCCGACAAATGCTATTGTAGAAATCCTTAAATGATGGGCGAACATAGTGATTTGGATCCATCACATCTTTAATCTTCTGTTCAGTCAGCTTGATTGGCTTCTTATACAGTTGCTGAAGAGGTATACCAGGTAGGAAAAACTTTTGAGCATCATACTCGCTCTGCTTTTCCTTTTGCAGCTTCACAAAGGTGGGCTCATAAGTCCCATAACCATTCTTGATTTTGAAGCCTGCCTTGTTGTCAGAGTTGACAACAAACATCTTGGCATCTTTGCAGCCAGACCCTTGCACCCTGGCTTTAGTTACATGCGCTTGTTGTGCACCAAAGTCACAAAATTTTCTTGTGTCATCTTGACAACAGTGAACGGGTTGGTTTTCCTTGCATAAGCCATTAATTGCATGTAATGATCATCACTGTACACATCAATTTTTTTTAACCTTCTGCTCTATATTGCCGAAGTCCCTATCACAAGGCAGGTATGAATGACCTGGTGTCATAAAAAAATGCTCCACTGATGTAAAACGCCCACTGTAAATAAGCCGCATGTACAACAAAATCACATTAAGGTATTTGTTCTGTCCACTGCAGTCGTCACTAATAATTGCTAACTTAGTGACAGTGTTAGGCACAGAATTATTAATGAAATAAAAAAAGGCAACTCGCCACCTCACATGAGCCGCGCTTAGCTACTGTCTCATTCCAGCAGAACATGTGCCCTACCCTTTGTTGGCTTTGACATCGTGGATACCGAAATTATATGTCCATAATTTGAGTTTATAAAACTGCAGGCCAGTACTTAACTTGGGTGGGGGCAGTGCCTGTTGCAGGTCCATTGTAATAACCATCAACTCACTATTTTTATGTTTCTTGAAATTTTTTATAATCATGTGACCTGCATTAGCATTTGCCTTGTGCACCATTAATTCATGATCGATGTCCTCGATTCTAGCAGCATCATTGTATTTATCCAACTGTTTTTTTTTTTTTTTCATGGTAAGTTTGTCACGCAGATTTCATGTATCTGACTTTGGGGGTTCAGAACCTATGTTAAATTCATTATTAAATACCCGTTCATAGTAATCCTTGGAGACAGCATCATTTTCACGGTTTTCCTGTTTCATTAATTCCAGGTAACTTTTGTACAAAGAGCAAAGATTAACACCCGGGGGGAGGTACTGGCGATGTGGGCTTTTAGCTCTTGAGTAATGACTACCGACTGTCTGCAAACTGTTTACGTGGTCTCGGACACCCTGCCTCCTGTCTTCGCTTATTTTATTAGGAGGAGTATGCTTGCCACGCATGTCTGGTGCCAGCACACCAGTTGGTGTAACTTTCTTCATGGCATTGTCTGTAATGTCATGAATGCTTAAGAAAGCTTTACGGCATACTCTAATATCAACAAGGCCTACCTTCACTGCATACATAAAATTACGTGTCTGCCGACTGGGTCTATCCTTCACGTGGCTTCGTTTCACTTCCACCTCAGTAATACGACCGACAATGTATGCACTCTGTACATAATGGTCCTTTAAACCCCAGTAACTCTTAAAGATTTCCTTAACATTTTCCTCACCAACACGAGTTTAGCACTTATCCTGACATTGGCAGGGAGGGCCAACTTTGCATTCCCTCACCACCTGTTGCCTTCTACGACTTACATACGCCTGTCCACTGTTCCTTTTCAGCTTGGCATCTGCCTGTTTCCACTTTGTATCACTTCTTTTTCTCTTCCTTGTAATCTTAGGGACTTCATACTCCACTTCACTATCACTAGATGACATTTTCACGATGTAAAACCACCAAAATAATGGCAAAAATAGAAGAGAAAATTGTCACTTTATTGTTCCGCACGGGTGTCGGTCATTTAATACTACCGTGCTGGTGCGCTACGCGGGGTGTGGTTGGTTGAGCGCGAAACTGTAAACACGGCTGGATGAAAGGGAGCTGCTCATTGGCTCGCGCCTCATGGCCATGTCCGCCCTTTACTTCCCAGAGGCAAAACATGAAACCAAGAAATTCACGTGAAAATCTGTTGACTGCCACCCCTCTGTTCAATGGTTTTAAGTGTCGATATTGCTTGGCCACTATTGCTTGGCCAGTATGTGGAAATCACAGAAAATGGATTTCCCTATAATTTGCTAGGACTAACTCAAAATCTTTGATTTGGCAATTTCACCCCTTTACTTCTGGATGCCTCAATTGCTTGAACGTAAACGAACAGAAAACCCGTTGTATATTTACTGGATCTTGCCAATTAATCTCCCTCCATCAAACCTTCGAATATATTTTGGTGACTCTGCTCTTACCTCAGTTAAACCAGTGAAGAATCTAGGAGTCTATATAGATCAATATCCATTGTTTGACATTCAGTCATCAGCTTTATGTAAAATAAGCTACTGTTCAAGAGCATGAAGCATGACCACTCAGCAGCAGTTCGACAGAGACCACTGGTGGGGTAAAAAAAAATACGATCCGTTACCCTAACTCTTAAAGAAACGAAGTGGTTAAAAATTGAGAGTAAACTTACACATTTTGATATAGGTGTAGTTCACATATAAAATTTGTCATCATCTGCTTTCCGCTAAACACGTAAATCGAAAGATCTGGTCCTTACTAAAACAACAAGTAAATTGTGCGCCGAAGTTTCTTCGGCGCAATCGAGTTTTCTGTACAGCCACTACAGCGTATAATCACGGCCACTGAAAATATATCTATCGAACGGCTTATTGTTTGCTCTGTGAGCAAGAGCCCGTTCTGGCACAAAACCAGCTGAATCCTAGACAGCGAAAACAACATTCTTTCACGCCACTTGCCCAGTCTCACCTCCCTGTCACCACCACTTTCGCCCATTTCCCTCTCCAGGCTTTGCCCCCTGCTAAATGACTTACTTCACTCCATCTTCCCCTTTTACTTTTCTTTCGTCATTGTGAATATATCCACTCTGGCTGTGCTTTTTGTCTCTCTCAAATCCTTCCCTTCCTTTTGGTGTTCTTTTCATAGGGATGAAACTGCACTATGTCGCTATGCCTCCATCTTCAGCAGAACGCTATGCCCAATTGCCCATTAGGAAGATTTTTAATTTCCATCCTTTTTCTCTGGCTTGAATTTTATCATTTCCTTCCCAAACCCTTCCACTTGCTGGGACTCGCTGCTGTAACACTAGGCTATCTCTCTTACAGTGGCGATTCTAGGGAATAGGGGCCATGGCCCCAGTATTTTTTGGCTGGCCCCAGCTTGGGCCCCAGTTTTTGTTTCCATATCCTAATTCTAAATAAACTTAGTTTAGGCATATATAATAATATAATATAATATATAATATAAATATATACCTTATAAATTATACAGTATACTATATATACACTCCAAATATCCCATCCTATCACAATAACTAGACGTAATCACAAAAAAAAAAAAAAAATGGTAACGTTGCTAGATTAAAATTATTGGAATTTTTACACCTCCGTCCTTTGTTTTTTGTGTGTGTGTGACGCGAATCAGACGCGTATGTTTCACGTCCATGTATGATGATGATGATTATATTACATGTATAATTGTTTATGAGACTGTGAGCCGGTCAAGTCAGTTTTTACCCTCTGATTAGTGTCTTATTGAGTGTCTCATAATTATTTGTGCATAAGTGCATTTGAGCATAAGTGGTATTCATTATTTCGTCTCATACAAAGTGGGAGTAGACTAGTGGCTATGAGATATTCGATCTTTATGTACAGTATGTGGGTGTTTCACATAAGAAGCGGATACGAAAATAGAGTAAAAAAATAATTATACGAAATCTTAGAAAAAGAATGAGAAGAATCTGACAGGCGGGTGTAAAGTAGCAAACAATGTACACTAATTTTTTTGTTATATGATGTAGGTCTATATCCCAACTCAAGTTTTAACCCTTCAACCCAGTGTTAATTTTCACAAACAGATCTGACAAAAGCCAAATATAAATATTGTCGTTAGCCATATTTGAAAGAAAATAACTAAATAGGCCAAAATACAAGTAGCTGGTGAGTCGGTGACAATTAACCCCATTTTATTTTTACATAGAAAACACTTCCTATAATAATAAAAATCGTCTAATTGTATCATAATTTTTGTGATTCGTGAATGTTGGCAGTGATAGTGTAGGCCTATATGTGCATATATTTATTATACTGTATACATGTTATATTTACACACACACACACACACACACACACACACATATATATATATATATATATATATATATATATATATATATATATATATATATATATGTGGGTGTGTGTGTGTGTGTGTGTGTGTGTGTGTGTGTGTGTGTATGTGTGTGTGTGACAGTGTGTGTGTGTGCGTGCTGTCATCATCTTCCAGTCGGTAGTCGGCAAAACCGCAAATTTTATCACATTTTTCTGTGGTGACAGGTGTGTTGTGTTAATTGTGAATTACGTGTGATTATTTAATTTAATTTTTTTCAGAACTTACTATCACAGATAATTTTATTGTACTATAGACAATCATGGATAAATTTGTAATTAAAAACGCAGTGAATGTGATGCACCATTGACAGTAAACCTTGAATCTGATAAACCTGCTAAGAAGTCAGAGGGAGACTGTGATCGTGAAAGTATTGGCAATCCTGCAAGATCAAGTTCACATGATCATCCAACAAAGAAACAGAAAAAGGAAGATTCTGCACCAGCTGACATTTCTCAATCTGCTTCTGAGAATCCTATTCAGGTACGCTTAAAAGAGTATCCAAGGCATAGTGAAGGAAAGTTCATGCTCGGTCTTTTGTGGGGCTTGTTCTGACAAATATGAATGGGCTGAATATTCTAAAGAACGAGATGCAATGTTCTGTTTTGCATGCAGGCACTTTTGCTCCACCAACATATGGCAATGCAGATGAAGCATTCATAAAGAGTGGCTTTAGACGATGGAAGAAAGCACATGGAAAAGATGGTGCCATCGAAAAGCACATTTCCTCACAGTGCCACAAAACTTCTTGTATTGCATGGGCGGACTATCAACGAAATAAAGCTGATAAAACATCAATTGCTCAGTGTATAAGTGAGGCATACCAGAAGAAAGTTCGTGAAAATCGTCATTACATAAAGACATTAGTGAAATAATCCTGTTGACTGTAACACAAGACATTTCGCAGAGAGGACATAGAGAAGGTGATGATGAACTGAATCCAGGAAATGTTGTAAGATTCTCAGATTCACTGCTAAACGTGATCCTATTATAGCTGATAGAGTAGAAAGTGGTCCAAAAATGAAAAATACACTTGTTCTGCAATACAGAATGAGATGATTGACACACTTGCATGTATGGTGAAGGAAGAAATTGCAGAAAAAGTTAGGTCATGTCATTACTTTTCTGTTCAAGCTGTCACCAAGGATGTTAGTAAGGCAGAGCAGTTGGCATTAGTTATTAGATTTTATGATGAAATAGCAAATTGTATTCAGGAGTGCTTCATTTCTTTCACTCAGATGGACTTGTTGGATGCTGCCTCTATCACAGATATTATTTTGAAGAGTTTGGATAAACTGGGGTTGGATTACAAATCTTCTCTTGTAGGATTAGGATTTGATGGGGCATCAGTGATGAGTGGAGGGATTAGTGGTGTTCAGAAACGAATTCGTGATAAAGCTCCTTTTGCATATTATATACACTGCTATGGACACAGGCTCAATTTAGTGTTGATAAATGTTGCAAAGTATGTACCCCAAGCTGCTGAATTCTTTAGTTTGCTTGAAGAACTCTATATCTTTGCTAGTAACTCGGTAGTTCATGAGAAATTCATTTTGATACAGCGTGAAATGTTGCCTGAAGAACAAGTACGAGAACTGCAGCATCTCAGTGACACAAGGTGGTGGTGTCGGCCACTTCTTTGTTGAAAATGCTCTACTCCGTCTGGAATGCATAATGAGACTTTTGAAGGAAATTTCTGAAGATGACATTGGTGCCTGAGCTGTATCCGCTCGCGGTTTGTTTGCCCAAATTGATGCAGAGTTTGTTTACTTATTGCAATTTTTCACAGATATTCTTGGAAAAGTTAATAAAGTGTCTACACAGCTACAGGATAAACAAGCAGACCTAGGAAAAGCAGCAAATCTAATTTCGTCACCCATGAACATTTAGTTAATGTACGCAACTCTGACTTGAATGACCATTACTCTGAGAAGGTTAATGAACTCTGCAGGAAATGCTGCATTACACCAACAACAACAAGAAAACGGGTAAAGAAACCTCGTAAGCTTGATGGATTTATCGTGTTTGAAACAAGTGGTCAAGGATCTTCTGTTCCATGTCATGTGCAACACATCAGGATTTTCTATGAAGTCCTAGACTGCTTAATTAGTGAATTAGACCGTCGTTTCTCCAAAGAGTCAAATGCAATTTTCTGTGGTATTTCAGCTCTCTGTCCTGGAGGACAGACATTCTTGTTAGAAGAAGACTTGAAGGCATATGCAATGGCATACTCGGTCAGTCAAAATGATTTACAATATGAGATCCCTCTGGTGAAGAAATTACTCACGAAAGAGCCAATACAGCCTACATCCATTACACAATTCCTGTCATTCCTTAGTCCTTATAAGGCTGCATTTGACTGTTTGTACAAACTATTGTTAATATCTGTCACTCTTCCTGTTACCAGTGCTTTTGTGAGAGAAGTTTTTCAAAAATGAAATTAGTGAAAACATTTCTCAGAAATTCCATGACCAGTGCTAGATTGAGTAATATCGCATTACTGTCCATTGAAAGTGCACGTGCCGAGGGAATTGATTTAGACTGTTTTGTTGATGAATTTGATAGCCGGCATGATAATCGTAGAATTAAGCTGCACTAAATATACGTACTATACTTCTACTTCACCTCAGGAAAGGGAAACTCGCCCTGTTGGCAACACTGCATTACTTCATGCATGCTTGCATGGGGTTTTAATATCAACATAATATTTACATTACATTCATAACTCATGATTCATTTTTGTTTTGAAGATAGTTTTATGAATTTTGAAGTAGGCTACTTAGGTTTGTCCTTTCAACATAATTATGTAGAAAGTAAAAGTGGTTTTAGCAACGGGTGTTACCAGCAGGGTGATTTTCACTTTCTGAGGTGAACTCTACTCGACTATACTAGCCTATATGAAAATCATGTCATTCCCACAGCATGCCATTGCATGATTGCTCATGCCTTGTGTCTCAGTATTTTTTTATCTAGATTACATACGTTGCACGAGGTCATAGTTTTATTGTTGATATAGTCATATAGGCCAATAGCGATATAGTCACTCATAACATTTTGTGGACCTATTATGCTGTACATATGCTATGCAATTATAGGTGCAGTCACGTTAAAAAGTCTGACCAAGGGTCAGGTTGTCAATGAAGAACTTAGTAAAATCAAACACCAAAATAATTTCCTTTATTTGTAGTTTATAATGAAAAATGGTTAATTATAAGGATTCACAGATGATTTATAGTAATAAAAAGTACTGAAATGCAAATCACTGTTTGTTAAGTGACACGCCTACAGTTTGCCAATGGAGATTTTCTCTGCTATTTCATTATTGTGTATGAAGGGCAGTCGAAACTCTTATCCCGGACTTACAAACATTATTAAATTTTACAAGACAATTGTCAATTGGCCATATTATTTAACTGCTGCATACCGGTATCAAAACAGACATCTATCCCACCTATATAGTTTCCTCATATCGAAAATTCAAGGAATACATGCTATATTCAGGTGTCCAACTGTACATTGAGAAACATTGCCATATGATTTTGTTAAAAATATATTGCAAGAAATACATATATATTTTTTTAAATAATACGAATAACCTCCATTATCATAATGTTTGTGTAGGCATACATGTATATGTTTTACAAATGCAAGTTATGAAAGTAATGAGGTGTTATTATTGTCATTTGTTATTTCATTAATGACATAATATTGTCTTCAGAGTGCCATGAAAATGACCACATCAGAACATCTACTTTTCAAAAGTAGATGTTCTATGTGCCACCTAGCCACCAACGATAAATGCCCCCCCAAAATTTATATTGGCCCTGAAGTGGCCCCCCCACTTTCAGAGTCCTAGAATCGCCACTGCTCTCTTACTGCTTTTTTTCGGTTTTCTGTAAAAGAAAACTATTGAGATGACTATTTGTCTGTCTTCACTTTATCTGTCCGCCCTCAGATCTTAAAAACTACTGAGGCTAGAGGGCAGCAAATTGGTATGTTGATCACCCGCCCTCCAGTCATCAAACATACCAAACTGCAGCCCTCTAGCCTCAGTAATTTTTATCTTATTTAAGGTTAAAGTTAACCAAGATTGTGCGTCTGGCACCGTTATAGGTGCCAACAATGCAGGTCACCACCGGACCGTGGCTGAAAGTTTCCTTGTTCGTGACTAAGAGTTTCATGGGCCGTGGCTGAGAGTTTCATACAGCATTATATGCTGTACACAAAACACGATTGCGCCTGAAAAAAACTTCCGTGCATTTTTTACTTTTTTTGTTTTTTCGACCAAGTGGTCAGTGCGGAGCCAGTGGTATCGCCAGCAAACGCTCACTTCAACCCACGTATTACTATTGTTATTCCTTTTCTCTTCTCTTCAGGGCTGTATCATGGGTTGCAGGATGCCGAGGAGCAAGAGCCCGTGCCAGCACAAGATTGGCTCAGTCAGAAACGAACGAACGACGAACCTCTGTAGCTAAGTTCACCTGAGTATGTTGCGAGGTAGCGGTGTAATAGTTAACGTTTCTCTATCTAGTACCATAGTCATGAAGAAAAAAGATTTAGAAAAGATGAAGAAGTAACAAAAAGTTGATCAACAATATAAAAGCCATTGATTTCAGTGAATGCAAGATATATACGAGGGTAAGTCAAAAAGTTCCAGGAAAAATTGTTGAATGATGTATTTACACAGGAATGAAAAACCCAAATACTTGGTAAACAATTATCTGTGATGTAGTGATCATATAGACTTGTTACCTCAGTCATCCTCTTGCTACCGTGGTGTTAACATCTGCTTCAGAAAAGTAACTTCTTGAACCCATGGAAAATAAAAATTTTGAGAGAGAGCTAACATCAAGTTCCTGACCAAGCTTGATTGGAAACCAGGAAAATTATTGAAGCTATTTGTTGCAACAAGTTTATGGAGATTCTTCTCCATCTAAATCAGTTGTTTATGATTGGATAAAGCGATTTAAGGATGGTCGGGGAGGACCTCAAAGACAACCCAAGAGAGGGAAGACCATCGACTGCAAAAAATGAAAGAATTGTGGCTTTGGTGCAGAATCTAGTGGATGAAGATCGTCGAATTACTATCGATATGATAGCTAATGAAATTGGGATCTCCCATGGTTCCGCATTTTCAATTTTAAATGAAAATCTTGGTTTGAGTAAACTTTCAGCACGTTGGGTCCCAAAAGTGTTGGCGAAGACCAACTGCATCAAAGAGCTGAACTTTCTCTTGCAGTTTTAACGAAGATTGAATCAAATGAATCAGAGTTTTTGACCGGATTGTTACTGGAGATGAAACTTGGATCCATCAATATGACCCAGAAAGTAAAATTCAATCAAAGCAATGGTTACCAAGAGGTTCAGCTGCACCAGTGAAGTTCAAAGTGGCGAGATCTGCCCAGAAGGTTATGGCAACAGTGTTTTGGGACCCAAAGGAGTGATTTTGATTGATTTCCTTGAAGGACAAAAACAATCACCGGGAACTACTACAAAGGTGTTTTGCAAAAACTGAAGACTGCATTGGCTAAAAACGTCGAGGAAAGTTGCACCGCAGAATTTTGTTCCATCATGATAACGCTCCAGCACATTCATCAAGAGTTGCAAGAGAAGTCCTACGGAAATTTAGGTGGGAAACTCTTCCACATCCTCCTTATAGTCCTGATCTTGCTCCTTCAGATTTTTTCCTGTTCCCAAAACTCAAGGAACACTTAAGAGGAGTCCGGTTTGAATCTTTGGATGCTGCTAAACATGCAGTTTCAACATGGTTTAATAGAAAGGCCCCAAATTTCTACAAAGAAGGGTTGCAGAGGTGGAAACATTTGAAAAGTGTATAGAGTTAAATTGGTAGATATGTAGAAAAATGATGTTTGAATTTCCTTAAATAAAGAGTATATTGAATTTTTCCTGAACTTTTTGACTTACCCTATATATATATATATATATATATATATATATATATATATATATATATATATATATATATATATATATATATATATATATATATATATATATATTTACGATTTTACCAGGGGAAATGCTTATCATGAGCCAGTTATAGACTCTAAGTGAATGATTTCGTTACTTACCTCGATATTTGTATAAAATCTGACTGCTGTTGATTCAGGAAATTGTAAAAAAAAACAAGGGAAAAAGGAGGATTTTAACTGAGCTCAGGGCTCTACTCACAGGTATTTGCAAATAAACACATTAGGGTAAGTTTAAGATTACGTGTATTTACATTAAATGAACTATCAGAAGAGAGGTTAATTTTAACTGGGAACACTTGAAGGTATATCCGTCGGTGTGACGATGCTGACACAAGGCACAGTCAAGAGAGATTTCCACGGCTAACAAACCCTCTGTAAATGGAGAGATTTATGAATTAAAAGCCAGTAAAGACACAGTAAAATATGCAAAGGACAAGGCGAGTACAGAGGGTGCCAAAGAAGCCTTGAACACATGATTTTATGTAATTATTCAAACACAGGCATTTACGTAACACTGCCCTAACAAGGCAAGGTTAATATGGGAATAGTGGCACTTAGAAATGGAATAGAATTTAGTACGAGAATTAAAACTGTGACTGAATGGAAGAACTTTGCAACAGAACAATTTACCTTATAGAAGAGGTAGCTTCAGCGAGGACAATGGCAGCAGAGGAAGGCTAAGGGCTTCACTGGTAAGAATACTAAGGCCCCCTACAAGATAGGACCACATGGTAGGGGCATGGCTCTCTGGTGGGAATGAAAGGGGGAGATGCGTCTCGCTCACTTCCAGCTATGTGTCTCTCTCATTCCATTGGTCAGGCCCTCATCAGACCTCGGTCAGGGGGATGAGTCAGTGCCAGGTGTTCTTTCTCTTAATCTGCATCGCAAGCTCTACTCTGCCTCCGGCCATACTTAATCTCCTCACAACCTCATGTGTGGAAACAAAGGGCTCAGCAAAGTCACAAGTTCAAGGAGAGAAAGTGGTTAACGGTTTTTGAGGAGGGGCCACATTTCTTTTGCCCTTCCTTGTCAGGCAGTGCTAAGCAATGCACTGTGTTTTTATTTTTCAGCTTTAAATTGAGTGTTTGGTGGCTTGGATGCTTGGGAAAGTATAGAAATATATATATATATATATATATATATATATATATATATATATATATATATATATATATATATATATATATATATATATATATATATATATATATATATATATATATATATATATATATATATATATATATATATATATGCATGCATGTGCTTGTGTTTGTGTATGTGTGTGTGTGTGCGCTAGGTTTGAACGATGGCTAAGATAAGACAGAAAGGGGAGATTTAAATTTGTAAATGTTTGTGAAATACTATTTTAGATGCAAAAAGTTAATTGTACTGTGGAAGAATGAATGACCCCCTAGAATTGATAGGCTTACAATGGAGGGGTTGTTTTATTTGGAAAGACTGATGATAAAGTCTGGAAGTGATGTAAAATATTTCTAAATATATGTTCAACTGGTTTTAGGGAAAAAAAAATCACGTAAATAACATCTTTAGAAACATCAGGTATACCATCAGATTAGGTTAAAGTACAATTAGTCATGTAAGAAAAAATATGTATCCATGGTCCTTACGTTTAACTGTTAAACTCTCTTCAAAGAGGGAAGACCTAGCTTTATGGGACCGAGGGATCTTAAATAAATTCAGCTGCACCTACAGGAATATGGTTTTATCTATGTTCAGGAATGACCGAGCCGACTCAGCCATCATCTCTCCTGTCATCTGCAAAATGGTGAAAATGATTTCAAAAGTACTTATATAACCGCTCTTTATCGGCAACATCTGGAGATTGTCCTAGACCGTAAAAAATCTCCCTTCGAATGTCAATTTGGACGTACTGTGGACGTTATTATACTATATAATCAACCAATGAAAATTCACCCCCAAAAAAAAAAAAAAAATTAACACGCTGTAGGAACCTCGAATTATCGTACAAAATACGTTTCTACCTGATCATGATCATTAAGGTTGAAGAGGCCACACGAACTATGAAATGATTAGCATTACTGAATTGACAATCATGAAATATCCTAAGGATTGGCCTATAGAAAATCCCTGCAAGATGGTTTAGAAAGAGGTAAATTATTGTCAGAAAACGAAATCATTTCGTTTTCAGTAGACCATTTTAGAGAGCTTTTATTCAAGTATGAATAACGTAAAATTTTTCCCACTGTTCTGTACATGTAAATGAGAAAATTCTCAATGAGATTATCAGCTCCCATGCAGATTCATGATTTCTGATTATTGTTTTAGCTTATAAGCAAGGAAGTCAACCACTGCCTCATACAGTTAAACAAAAATTCTCCGAAAGCCTGACGCTTGGCAGCCCTCTTTTCTTGCAGTAGCGAGAATGTTCATGCAGGCTTCTCTCGAAATTCAACCCCGTCGATAAAATTTCTAATTAGCCATAAGATCTAGATTAATTCGAAGGAGATACACAATTTCATTTTACATTATTTTGGTCCTCTCTGTGTTTATTTTCTAAAAATATTCAACAAAACCATCTCGTATCAGAGTCCAGTAAGGATTAAATCTGCCCTATTATAGATGTTAACTGTCGAAGCTCTTACAGGTTTATTTAATGGCACTTGAAAATTTTATAAAAATTCATCAGAGTTACATTATTTTTTTTATAATATCAATTCAGATAAAGTATGCATGCTTCACTTGTCCTCTTGAACAAATAAATTAAAATTGCTATTTGAATCTTTTAGGATCTGTAGGTTCTCTTTGGCTACAACACTACCTATAACTAATATTTACACAATCCCCATAGCAGGTGATGTTGGGTGTGTAATATACGTTCTATGCTTACTAATAAATAACTAAATTTTTTTTCTATGTAGGGTAAATTTGAATATTGTCATCTTATTTTCTTGTGGTCTGACATGAAAGGATTTTGAGCGAGATAGTTTGAATATTAAACTGACGTTAAATTCTTGATTTACTCTCCTTCAAGCAATTAATGGTCATACGTAATATAAAACACTGACGTTTGTCCCTCCCAACAGTAAGGATATGTTCTCCTCATTCCAAATAAAAAACAGTCTCTTATACTCATCCGCCTGGCTTGCATTTGTGTCGTTTAATCGTGTTAACGTAGATCATAAACGGAAAAAAACTGCTTCACTTTAAAATGATTTCGGTATCATGAAAATTCAAATTGCTAAATAAGCTCCAAGTTAACTAAATAAAAAAAATTGTGATAAATACATCTGTCATAAGTCCACGAGTTAGTTGCGAACATCTGCACAAAACTTGTTATTGTACGATTTGTTAATTTCGATACAACGTTACTGAAAAATGTCTTACTCTGATTTAGTTTGCCCGAAAACATCTTAATTTAAAGAAGCTGCATTTTAATAACAATGATTATAACACTACTTGAAACAGTACGTGACTTCTCCTTTTGGATCTGGAGAATTTCAAAATACTGTTTCCTTCCATTGGCAGAGAGAAAAACAGAAGGTGTAAAAAAAAAGGCCCAGAAAAAAATCACGCTGACATGACATTTGGAAAGGCTTCTTGTGTAGCTCCAGAAAATCCTTCCTTGGGAATATTTTTCTATGAATACTAATCAACCTTTTCTGCTTCACACAAAGGGGAGTGTTTCTTTTCTTTGCTATCTCCGATGGTAATTTTATATCATGGTTCGTTAGAACTTATTGCCTTTTGATTTAAAGTAGAAAATAGCATGGCCCCGCGTACTGAAAAAAATAATACCTTTGTCAATATTTACGAACAGCCATTATAGGAGCCCAGTTAATATTAATCAAAATCCCTAAGTGAAAGTGTTGTTTCAGATCTGGAAGTTTACTGTAGTCAACAAATACTTTTCCGAAAACATAAGAAAAATGTTTTTGCACGTCTTTTCTCCCCAGAACCTATATTTCAAATGGTCAAGTATGGCCTTTCATTTACCAGCTTAGAGAACAGAAATTGGCGGGGTACATCGCTTGATCACAAAAAATGGTCAAAAACGCTGTTACCGGATGTATCTACTACTTCAGTTTTTTTTTTTTTTTTTTACTTCATATTTCCTTTCGTTCATTTTCACGTTCACTTTCGTTTACTTTAGTTCCTTTCGTTCAGCTGCAAGATATTAGGTAGTTCTGCTAGAAATTAGATTGAAGTAACTCGATTGATATTGCATATATAAAAACATTAATCACATAAAAGAAAAACTCCTCATAAGATTTTCATGAGAAATTAGGTAAACGTTTAATGCGGTTCCTATCTTATAGAAAAAGAACAAGATCAAGATCAAACCAACAAAGGGTTCAGCCTTGCTTATAAAAATGTTATTTTATTAAAATGACTACATTGTTACATGTGGGAGACTTCCTTCGGCTACATGTGGGAGACTTCCTTCGAACACATTATCAGCCACCCCTAAACTGAAACTTATTCATTGATATATTGAAAATTCAGTTTTTTTTTCGTAATATCTGTACTCAGATTTCCTCATTATCCAAAATGGCTATTGGAGTTATAAGTAGACGTAAATATCATAATAATATCTAGAATTAAAATGTACGTTTCTTTTCTAAATTAATTGTTTCTCTTTCCAGGGAGAATTTCCGTAAGCAGTTAATTTCTTTAGATGTCCAATTAAATGCTGGGAAATTTTTATAGATATGCTTCAGGTTTGTAAAATTCAAAGTAAAGGTTTACTTTTTTATATTGCATTCAGCAAGGAGGAGAGCAACAGATAGTTTCTGAAACGTTCTGCAAAGCCTTCATCTCATTCCTGTATGTTTCTGTCGAAATGTGTTTTGATTTGTTTTCAAAAATGTAGAACTGGCGAATTTTAACTCTATATGATAACGTAGCAGTCGTGTAAAATTTTGTACATCATTCCTCCCCCTTCCTCAGAAGCAGATGAGACCGTCTGTCTCTGAAACAGATAACGGCTTGTGTTGCCACCGTTAAATAAGTGATAATGTATAGATTTCTGAAGAGACCTTGATCATTGGTGAACTGTCAGTTGCATTCTATTGTGAGTTATTGGCAATTGATATCGAAGAGCCGGAGGATAGCTTGGTAATTTAGGACAAGGGGAGCAGGGAAGGGATCGAGAGTGTATGAAAGAGAAAATGCGAGTAACATACGAGATACATAAGAGATTATTAGAGCTCTTTTACATTCTTACTTAGCCTTTCATTGATCAGGCACTTCCTTAATCTCATTAAAATAATTATCTTTGTACTAATAAGTTGAGAAGCTGTAAAAAAAGAAGTGTCAAAGCTATTAAGTTTGAAAGTCTTATAACAGCACTGTGAAAATTTACCATTAGACTGGTAAATGTTAGTTTCCTATAGCCCGTAATACTAAAATCAGTACTTTGCCGAGAAAAGCATACATCTAAAAAATGTAACTGACTGTTTTGCTCTAACTCAGTGGTGAACTTTATCATATTATGTTTAGCATTTATGTAGTTCAGAAGCAGATTAGCGAGCTATTCACTCTCGAATATCAAAAAGGTGTCACCCTTGTAACGTCGGTAGAATTTAGGTTTAAAGTCAATGGAGCATTGTTCGAACCATTCCCTTTCGTACTGGCTAATGTCGATGATAAAGGAGATCCCACGCTAATCCGTCTATTTGTTCATAATGTTGCCCATCGAATAAAAAGTAAGTCGTTTATAGCCAGTTCAATCAATCCTCTAAACTCCTTCCTTGTGAAGTTACCATCATCAGGCTGAGAGAAGGGAAAAATACAGAAATATTAAACAATCAAAGTCTTATAAAACGTCTAAACAATCTTCATTTTCATATATGTAAACATATTAGACATAAAAAGGTAGTAGCATGTAAGAAGCATGAGATATGACAAGGCTTATCTATCTATTTACAGTAATAAAGTGGTCTTAACAAAAAGTAAGTAAATAAACATGTTCATCCAAAACTAGCAGTTAGCATAGTTGTAATGGATTGATGGCTGTAAACAATGCAAAGAAAAGAAGAAGAAACAACGGCCAAAATTACTATAAAACATTGTAAAGTAGGTACAATGCTATTTAATGAACAACTGAATAGACAGTTTATTACCGGTAACTTCTGGTTTCATTCTCATAATGCCAAGAGATTCTGTAATGAGAAGGTTCTGTTTTTCTTTTGCTTTATAGAAGATTTTGTAGTCTTGACCCCATATAAAAATGGGTATAAAAGCACGTTAAAACGAAGAAGAAGAAGATGAGTGAAGCTATGGTCTTGCTGGTGAGAGTTCTCTCTGAGTTTGATGGTTTTGTTAGAGGAAACACTGTTCAGATGCTCCTTTCCAGGTGCTCAGAAATTCTGTGTTGCATCCAACGGTTGCAACCATCAATACACCTGGTATTACAGCAGGACAAGTAAAATGGTAAGCAACACATGAAGATAAACCATCAGGCAGTTGTTCCTTCTTGCTTAGGTAAGAGCCAATTGTAAATTTATTAGTAAAAACAAAGCTAAACTGTATCTGTGGTAGGTAATTCTTAATATGTTGAAAATGTTTTTTTTTTTATTTTTTGTATTTTGGCTACAGTATATTTTCAAACAGATTAGAGAGATCAAGTATGTGTGTGCGTCTATATGTATCTTCTGTCATGGAACCTCCCTTGATTGTTTTTGCTTTATTTTTTCTCTAAGCTATATATAATATAACAATTTATATGGTTTCCCATATATATATATATATATATATATATATATATATATATATATATATATATATATATATATATATATATATATATGTGTGTGTGTGTGTGTGTGTGTGTGTGTGTGTGTATAAGTGAATAACAAAATATGGAACTTGATGAATATATAAATAAAGATAAAATCCACGAAGGAAAGGGAAACACTGGAGTGCTGAGAGGCCTTTCGACTCTTTCGTCCTTTACTTAGCAGACTGAAGAAATATAACAGTAAGTTTACAAAGAAAGCTCATATAAATGACAGATGGGGATTATAAAGGAAAAATATATACCTGGAATCCAACACAATTGAAGAATTAGTAGAACTGCCAAAACAGGGTTAAATATTTAAGAGGTTTTACAAAGGATTAGGATCAACCGTTCAGAAGCAGGGACAGGACAATTAAAAGATTATACAAGGGCGTGACTGACCACGCAAAAAATATTAGTACAACAAAATAATTCTCTTCTTTGTAAACAATAATAATTTTTGCAAGATGAACATTTTTACAAATGAAAAATTATATTAAACATACTGATACATAGAAAATATATATAAGGTAACTAATTTGTAACTCAGTGATTTTATCTTTTAGGTCATTCTTGAACATTTTTCTAATGCAGGGGTCCAAATAATACATGCCAGGGCTAAGGTTAAAATTACAGCTGGAAGTAAGCTGGATCATTGCGGACTCCAATAGATTTCTTGAAGAGAAATCTTTCGATCTGGCAGTCACTGAACTTTCAGTCCAATTTATCCTGTGAGAGTTTTCACTTAAATGAATGAATATAGCATTGGATGTTTGTCCAGTTTTGACTGAATAATTATGTTGCTTAATACGTACACCTAAATCTTTGCTAGATTGGCAAGTCTAGCCAATTGTTGTTTTCTTTAGGGCTATTTTTTTTAACATTCTTTTTAGTGTGTTATTATAGGAAAAAACGAGGTTGACATTAAAAGGTTGTAACAATGATTTTATGTTTTCAAAACCACTAAAATAAGGCAAGCTAAGAATGTTCTTAGGGTTTCTTTCTCCATGTTACTTTCACTATAAAACTTTTGAGGGCTTTCCTTATATATATATATATGGATTTTATCTTTATATATATATATATATACACATATATATATATATATATATATATATATATATATATATATATATATATATATATATATATATATATATATATATATATATATATATATATATATATATATATATATATATATATATATATATATATATATACTGTATATATGAAGTATATGTATGAATAATCGTAAATTTCATGTACTTATCCAATTAATAATATTTATAGAAACGAATCTTCAATTGATGTTTTGTTACTTCTTCTTCTTCTTTCTTCTCTCTCTCTCTCTCTCTCTCTCTCTCTCTCTCTCTCTCTCTCTCTCTCTCTCTCTCTCTCTCTCTCTCTCGATTCATCTTGTCCGAGGGCCTTGAAAATTCTCTATTAATGAAACAGACGGTTCAAGATCAAACAAAGCTGGTAATCTCCTCAACCCTTTGTTGGTGTTCTAATTGTTTCCCGGAGCAAACAAAGAATTCACAGCTTATCATCTGCCAAATTTCAAAGCCCGACTAATAGCGTTGTAATCTGTGCGTGTTTACAGACTCCTGACGTTACGCCAAAATTTACCCAGATGAATAACGAGTTCGGCCTTTTGTTAGACATGACAGCCTGGGAGTTTCTTATTTTTTTCCGAGATCTTGTCTGAGGTAGAGATGTACTTTCTGGTGGTCTCGCCGTCTGCCTGTGACAGAAGACGACCCCGGGATAGGTGGCCTACTTCTGAGTTTTGAGTGCACAGGTTTTTTATGTACTAACAATAGTAGGGGACATACTTTTATAGGTAACAATGACATATTGGGCAAGTTTTAGTTTAATCACTATTTGATAATGAAAGCAAAACTGATGTGGCATTTTGGTGTTTGCATTACTGAAAGTGAAAAACTAGAGCTGAGGGTTATAAGAGAACTGCTAATGAAGAATGCATATTCTTATTCTTTGCAATATAGTTTTAAGTGCCAGCCATTTTGAATTTCTTAGAATGTAAGTAAAACCACGAACATCAGTAGTTTTGCAGAAATTCACTTTTGTTAAAACCGTGTTCTCTCCAACAAACATATTCACTCTCATAATAATTTTTTCTGAGTTTCAACAAACTACCTTCAGTACCACAGATGCCTTTACATTGCACTTTTAATCATTTTGGCCTGAAGTTCCTCCTGGTCCACGTACACCTAACATTTTTTTCTCAAAAATCCTCATGCGTTCATATATATATATTTTTTGTTCTTAAACAGACTTCCCTTTCTCACCGTTACGAAACTTTCTGTAATGCATACTAGGGATAATTTTCACATTCAAATTCAGCAACTTGCCCTTGACATGATACTGCTGCGAGACACACACTGTGCCGGCAACGCGTAATGCCTTTCCACTTATTCAGTCTTTCACTGATCTCTCGCCGTAATCAGTTGCTTCTACAGGCAAATGCAAATTTACGTTAGATGTAGCTTTTGCATGATTTATTTCTTCTTTTTTGCCATCAGTGTTACATACCATTCAAAAACTTTGCACTCAGTCAAACCCAGACTTCATTCTCTTTAATCATTAGGAACGTTTTTTAACGAATATTTGCTACTTATTTATTTTCTCTGTACCTCGCACTTTTCAGAAAACTTTTCTCCCT
>NC_089769.1:25484467-25531967 GCF_040412425.1 Macrobrachium rosenbergii
CCTCTCTTTTTATCAGCTGTAGTTTTTCACCTATAATACAATAATACGGTTGATGAATAGGCTTTATATTAGGGAAAAGCTTTATGTCATGCAAAAAAATATTACAATTACCAGGAATATCTGAACATACAATTTCATGTTTGAGTAACAGACTCTGTAATTGTGTTCTCTGCTCACAAGTTAAATGTTTAAAATACTTATGTAAGGGTGCAAGAATATCAGAGTTAGAACAATCTGTTCATGAAGTATTCAGGTCTAAGTGAATATCCTTTTCATCGTAGTCTTTGGTACTCCCACCACAAGGTTGCACACTTGCCTCACAGGGCTGTATACTGTCATTAACTAACACTGGGGAAATCTTACAGTAAGGTCTAATTAGGTTGACATGAACTAGTTCATAAATCTTGACTGGCTAGGCTTGGTTATGTCCTAAAATTTAAGAGTAAAGTGCCTTTCAAATCTGTTTGGACATTGAAATTTTTATCAACAATTAGGGGAGGGTGTGAGAAACTCTGTTTCAAAGTACCATACCAATCAATCGATTGGTTTGAAAGATATTGACAAAAAACGATGATTCAAACTTCCAGAAATACATAGTAGACAGGCCTGCCGTTTGCTGATTGGTTGTTGCGCTTTGAACCTTCGGATAAGTCATGTGTTCCGTCATCAGGTTACCAGAAATCCTGTCTTGCTACCTGGGTCCCATCCCACGGAAGGAACAATAACGGTTGTAAATCCTGACCGACGTTGGCTTTATTGCTAAGCCATCCTCACAGGACAGATGCAATGTAGTAAAAATTCCGCATATACTTGCAAGCAAGACTGTATGTATAAGCATACAGATGGTTGGAAGTCAAGAATTTGCACCTGATAGGTGTTTGAAGGCGTAGTTCTGCCCTCATTAGTGACAGGGGTTCAACTTTTACAAATCTGATTAGCTTGTGGGTGACCTACTACCCTTTTTCTCATCTATGAATGACCTTCCTCAAAATTTAAGCTTCTTTCATTTCTACTGTAATTAATGGATCAAGTTAATATATGCCTTGACTGATGTTCACATTCTTAATCATATTACGAGAAAAATTGAAGAGCTATGCAAAGGAAATGAAAACCTAATAAAAATGTTGTGTGTGACCTCTCCATTATTACTACGCATGTATTAAAGGTTAAAGTCCTCCTGGGCCTCTCAAGGCTCACAGGGCCGGCACTGAACTCTGGTTTCTTAGGCTGACAGCCAGTGGGCCCCCAGCCTGAGGGCTGGTACCTATTTTCTTACTAACCCTCTCGAGTTTTCAGACTACTAGGTTGGCGGGCCACTGGGTTTATGCAATGGTGCCATCCCCAAGCAACCAATGAGCGGCGGGATTTGAACCCCAGTCCTCTCAACTGGTAAGCAAATCTTACCATTGCAACACCACGGCAACAACTACATATGTATAGTACTATAAAGGTACCTATTGACGATTTGCTGGAGTTTTTAGCGAATACAGCTGGATTTATACCTTTCTCCTGGACATATAATTATCATTACCTTGTTATGATACCCCAGATGCGAATTCGAATCTTGGTCGGCCAACAGAATATCTTAATTTGTTCCTTCATTTGGATCTAGGTTTAGTAGTGACAAGCTTTCCCAAAGTGTGAAGAAATCGAAAAGTTAAGAGGGAATTGTGGCTATTGATATATATATATATATATATATATATATATATATATATATATATATATATATACATATATATATATATGTGTGTGTGTGTGTGTGTGTGTGTGTGTGTGTGTGTGTGTGTGGCCTCGTTTGTTACACACACACGTACACAATTATTATCTATGACGGCTTCATGTTTAATGTGTTAAACGTATTTTTCGTAATTCACCATAAAAGGATGTTTTACCTAATAATAATAATAATACCCTGCTTAAGAAAGATGATCATATTTCTGCCATAAGTGAATTCGTTTCTCAGCGTAAATTTCCTCTTTTACTCATAGATAAGAACAAGAAGTCCTTAAGTAATTAGTTAAGCCATTAGCCTCCATTCCCTTGAGTGTCACATCCAATATTTCACGTGGCTTCTTCGCTTTTTATATATGAAAGTTGAAACAAAGACAGGAATTCAAAAAGAAAGACTTAAGAGCAAAGTGATATATGTTGCTGAATAAGTCTTCTTTCCCTTCAGTCTTGTGCTCGTGTGCTGAACAGTTATTTAGTGTGTTTGCATCAAATCTTACGAAAGTATTTTCCTTGTAAACCTGGGGGATTTCTGATCTCTTCAAGTCTTATCTAATTCTGTCTTATATTCGGAGAAAGACCAATCTGGAAATAACTGCCTAACTTTATTTTCTCTATCCTATTTTTAATTCTTCCTCTTACTTTTTTTTTTTATTCAATTTAGGGTAAATTATCGGTGGTAAGTGAGCTCCTCGCAAAGTGGAAGAGATATTGTTCGATATCTTTATTTATGATAAGTAACAAGGGTGAATAATCAGCAACGCCTAAATATTCTCGTTGTTATTGGAAAGAGGACTCAGTTTCATCTATTGTGGTTTATTTCCCCACTGTCTTGTTTTAAGAAGGGTTAACTACAAACTAGTACATCAGATTTTTAAAACCTAACGGTAAAATAATAATGAGTAAGTTATTGCCCTGGGTTAATTTTAATTAGAGTATAGATACTGCATGTAAATTTTACTAATATATTTACTGAATATAACTGCTGCAAAAATCTAGAAAATTCTGTTCGCCTTAAAAGGCAAAGATAAAACTGGGCATCCCTTGCTGAGATCTTATTTCCCTGTCCTGGCATCATGTTTCACATTTAGCGAGGCACCTAATTAAATGATGGTAGATTAATGAAAATCTTGAAAATGCAAAATGCAAGAAACAGCTGCGTCATGGAAGATTAATGGAGCAACATCCATTACAAAACCAGAAAATAAAAGAAACGGCAAAATAAACGAGGCAGATGAGCTGTAATGAATGTTAATGACTCCGAACAGAGGAGGTGAGTTTAGAAATTATCAGATGAGCAGAAGTCGGGAAATGAACGAAAAATGAAATACCATTTTATCTTAAGGTTAGGAGAAAGGTTTTTTTTTCCTAGGAAGAAACCTGTAACACATAACTTTACCCAATATTGAATTTGCTTTTATTAAAAATTTTCGAAAGACATGAATACCTCGTATCAAAAGGAAATGGAATATATTCATTTGAGAAACTGATATACAAGGCAGTCTTTAAAACGTAAATAAAGGTATCTCTAAGAATCTTATTTTGTTGTGCAGAAAATAAAGAAAGCTTTCAAAAAGATAGGCACTGAAATAAAATATTTTAGGCCTAAAATCCTGTTCGCTTTGTTCTTGAACCTGTGCTTAGATTATAATTAAATATGTTTTAACATTGAAATACTTACATTGCTAATACATTTTACGGAATTTAGAGCTCTTTTTTTATTTGATAATGATTTATTATCTTCACTTTTTGAGTGTTTGTGGTGTTATTCGTTATTGCTAATTTCTCCCGTTATTTTGAATCCTTTCCCAGACTCTGGAAATCAGGTTTTCTGTCTAATACGTCGAACTTTATCTTCAACTGACTCTTGATGTTCATCCAAACTGAAAGTTACCTTTATTAATGCGACTTAACAAAAAGAAATTTGTCCTGCAGGAAATCTGTGACATAAAGACTTTAACGCTTAATGGACGGACATCATCACATGAGTATTTATAACAGGTTTTGAGTGATGGACGGGCTAAATCATATGAGTATTAATATTACACGCCATTCAGTTTGGATGAATTTAACGGGGAAAAATGTTCATATCGCTTCAGGTGGCCCATAAATGACTTATGGCAACTATATCAGCTCAGCACGGGAGAGACATCAATCAGTATGCCTTGAGATTTCAGGGGGGAAATGAACGCCCTCTCTGCAGCTCCAGGATGTCTTTTTATTTATTTGCTCATAAATATAGCCAGGGATTGCTGTTGGTTTGAGTTCTCATCTTTTAAAATTAGTGATTCCTGTTCCATGCTTCTGAGAAATAGCTGTAGCCGTTATCTTTTTGACAGCATAGCATGATACGAGGTTATTCCTTTCGGATGCAAAGTTTATTGTTGGAAGATGATATTTCTTGTGTATTTTCAATAGGAAATGAAATAATAGACAAGTGGTTTCCATAGAATAGGTTGTTAATATCTTCACACCCAGGCCAAGGGCTACCGTAACCCCGCCACCTCCCCCATCCCCCGGGGTTTTTTCGGCCACTAGTATTTTTGGATACCTCTAGGTGTGCCATTTATGAATCTGCTTGTCTGCACTCAGATTAGCGGTGGGTAAGGGTATGGGGTCATCTCAAGGTCAGGGGTGTATTTGTACGTTTTGAACCTTGAATTTTAGGGGTAGGAGAAATATGAATGTCGAATACTTCATTATTTCTAATCAGAGGACAACAAATTATGGCTCAAAATAATCGGCTTCATATCCTCTTTCAATTAAAATCAACAATATGCAAATTAGCCCAAGAAGCAGGTCACCAGAGGTTAAAAAGGTCAAGGAAAACGAATGCATTTTTGCAATGTTATCTACATTTTAAAAATACAGAAACTGAGGCATACTAAACAGATTTTTCATGACTTATACTGAGGAAAAAAAGTGGTTAACAGTTATACTGATATAAGTAGTATGCCCAAAAATACTTTCTTTAGCTCATTCTTAAAGGTACTGTAGATTATGTTTAGCCAGTCATGGTGTAAAACTGTTCTAATAGATACTTATCAATATTTTTGTGTTTATACAATTTATTCCTCCATGCCTAAATGTTTGCTAGTCCACCATCATCCTGTGTCAAACACCACTGCCACTAACTCTCCTCCTCCTCGTCCTAGTCATCCCTTTCCTCCTCCTCATCATTTTCCTCATCCTCAAAGATCACGTCATGCATATTCTCCATCTAATCATCTTCGCTGTTATCCTAGTCCTCCTGATCTGGTTGTTCAACCAGAATATCAGTTAATTCCTGAGGCATCAAATCCCCATCAGTCCATTTGATTGTCAAACGCCCATCTATTTCCCAACCATGGCCATCAAGTTGAGGAATACGCTGCATTGCCCGATCCGCTCGATACCAAATAAGGGCCTGGTAGTTGGATCTCTTGACATGCTGTCTCAATGAGTCTCTACAAGGTGGAAGGACGCTCATGTCTGTGCCGTTGTGACTGGAAAGAGGTTTCCCACTCTTTGCTTTGAAACGTTGTGCAAACTTTAAGTAGTGAAGAGTGTTGGTGTTAGTGGTTGATGTGCATTTCTGGTAGAGAAGGCAGACAAAGTGTTCCAAACTGTCAAAGATGTAGCTGGGTGTTTCAGGTGATTGCCCAAGTGCATTGAAAACTTCAAAGAACTCCAAGTGTTCTTTCAGTGTTTTCAGTGGAATCTGTTTTCCTTTTCCCATGAAAGCACTTGTAGAATCACTGCCACTGAAGGCATGTAATACTGGTAATGCAGCACACATGTCCTCTCTTAGGGATGCTGACACTTTCTGTACTTCAATGAGGCGCCTTTTGTTACCTACCCCAGTATCGAATAGGACCTTCTGCTTTATCCGATAGGAGAAATGTACAAGTACCACGAATACATCAGTGTCAGAGGATCTGATTACGATTGGAACATCTTCCTAAGTCTCTTTGGCAATGTGCAGAAGGTGCAATATCATTCTTGTATCCGCTTCCTCTTGATCAGAGCATAAGTCTTTCTCACATTCTGCCAATGTCTCAGCACCATCTCGACTGTGGATCTTGGTGCAGCTCTCCCCATGTACGAAGAAAATATCCCGGCCCTGCAGCTTTCCTGCATAACTGTCTGTTGCCCATTCCTTGAAGAGGAATTCGATCAGCTGCTCTTTATTTCTATCATTTCACATGAATGATTTTCAATCTCTTGGCACCTTGGTGTTGGGTCCTTTGATTAGGTGAGCCATTGAGGTTCCCCTCCTATGTCTTTCAATCGACTTGATGGATTGCTCCAAGCACGAATCAGTTACAAAGTCTACTCGCTTCTCCCTGGGGAGCAATGAAAACACAGTCCTTGCCAGCAGTCCGAGTGTCTGAGGAAGAGTCGTCAGAGATTGTAACAACGCATTTCCATCAATGATGTAATTGGTTTCCTTTGGTTTTTCAGCCATGAAGTCCTGTTCGATGGCATGCATCAATGCTGATTTATCTGTTTTAGCAGGCACACCATCAAATGTCACCATTGATGCAGGAACTGATATTCAGGGATAGCTGAGTACTTTCTCCATACTGAGTTTGTGCTTCATTGAAAGTAACAACAGTTGGGCAAACACATTTCGTTCTGCAGTTATCTGTCTAGCCTTTTTGGACTTTCCATTTACTTTCACTGGCTTAGCCATGTTTGAAAATGTTTTGCGGTTTTGCTTTTTTATAGGGTCATGGAAGCTCTTTGTGTTTTCAACCAATCTTTCTTTAACGAATGTCATGTGTGCTTCTTTTCCAACTTTGTCGGCATGAAGAAGATCTTCAACTGCGCTTGGAATAGGGGCACCGGAAGACAAGCAGTAGAGTACCTCTTTGATGTCTACTTCAAAAGAGTTAATGAAATTCTGTATGGCACAGGTAACTTTCTTGACTTCTTTTTCACTTTGACTAATATTGGATGGGCGTAGGTCCTTGTGTGAGGAACTCTCCTGACTGTCCATGTCAAGTAATTCCAGTGTACCTTGATAGTAATCTGCCCTTACATGACGAGTCACGGACCATCTGTAGTAAGCTGACTGGTTCCTACTGAAACCCACTATTCCACCATCAGATTTTGCATGTTTGTTGATCGTTTGCTCAATGGTAATATCTACATGTTTCTTGATGATGGAACATCAGACCTACTAACACTGAATCCGTTTTGCCTCAGAAGTTCATCGGCACCAGAGTGAGTTTCTGAAAGGTTCAGCATTGAGAGTAAATACACAGTAGCATATATGGCATAGTTTTGATGGTCATTGCAAGGTGAAAGTCAAAGCAGTTCTCCTTTGTTGCCTGTTGGAATTGCAGTATGTGCCACACTCTATCCATGTAGTTCATCCAGTGCACAGCAGTCTTACCCAGTTCTCCATGACAGACTGCCTCTTGGAACTCTGTGAACTTTGACAAGAGAGCCATGCAACTAGGATTTTCCTGTGCCCTTTTCAAGTTTTCCTTACACGGAGTCATCAGAAGGACATTTGCTTCTTTGTTATGGACATCGGGATGCCTAGATTCGGAGGCTTGTGGCAGAAGGTATTCTAAAGCCCCGAAGACCAACTTATGGATACACAGTGCTCTGTTGTAGTGTTTTCTATGCATTACCTTCTCTATTGAACCGCTGGCACATATTCCAGATTCTATGAGAATTTCCTCAAATCCACTCCCTCTAATACTCTTTCCAAGGGCACCCATGTAGGAACAAAGTAGATGAAAACCTCCAAATCTGACAATGACATCCTTGAAGGATTCTGACTTTTCCCACACTATGGTATATGCTTTCATTACAACTGCCAAGTCAAAAATCACAATAGTATCCATCTGCACAATCTCCCTTGATGCAGACTGAGACAGCCTCAGATTTTGCTGGACAGTGGCATATTCATTTACTGAAGCAAAGATGGGTGCAAGAAAGTCAACTGTTGATTGTTTGTTACTATCAGTTTGAGCTTCAGTTCCAGTAAGGGAGACCCAGCCAGCCCATGGAGGCATAGTTTGTTGGCCACCATATTCCTGAAGTAATGCTCTTGCAAACACCCAGAACATATCCAAAGACTTTGCTGCAAGCTCTACTTGAGATTCAGGCACTTGGGTGCATGATGGTGTCAAGTTTGGTTCTGGCTTTTTACTTTTCAAAAAGCAGGGTTCCACATTTGTTTGTGTCACTGTGATGGAACGCTGCTTTGTCCTAGGCATGGTTTCCAGATTTTGTAATTTGGTACAATCGCTGCTTGTTTCTTGTATGATAATACCATGGGTATTGTGGGTGGTTCCATTGCCAGAGGGAGTTTCCTCCAATAGATCAAAGTTGTCCCAACACAGGTGTGTGACTATGTTAGTGTCTGTGTCATTTGTGGGTGGGATCAATGAGTTTCTCAAGTCAGTGCTTCTGCATATTGCACTTTCCAACTCAAGCATTCTGGAGTACGATGCACAGTGACCGAAGCAACTGATCATGGTGACTATGACTGCACTACCAGTAATATATCGTAAGGTCATGTTGAGGAGGAGGTGCTTTGGCATCATCCATTTTCCACCTGTTACTGCATAGCAAAGATCATTTGCAAGTGACATAATTAACCTCTGCTTTCTAGCATTAGACCGTCCGCTAGACTTTTGTGACCTTTTCTTGCCAAGCAAGTGACTCATAAAATCTAGAACACTCTGAGGTGGGCACAGTTTTTTTTTTTAATAACACACTTGCAGAGGGGGCCAGGGTACTTCTTGGGACTATTTGTGAGCCGTCATAATCGCTCACCTTAAGATTAAAGCAGACTCTTCTAACCTTTTAGACTCAGAGGCAGCAATTTCAAAAGCAGACTCAATAGCCTGACCCTTCTTAACTCCTGGGGAATATACAAGCTCGCTTTTGTGGTTTGGTTGCCAGAACTGAATTTCATTACCAAAGCATTTGATCAACCTGGATTTCAGTTTGTAAGTTTTGTAGTCTGGATTGTAAAAATCTGGATAATGTTCAAGCATGAACTGGAGGTAGTGCTCTCAAAGCATTTTCATACGCTCAACATATAAGTCCTCGATAATGCTTTTATTCACATAGTTTGCCAGATGAGAAAAAGCTGCATCATGAGCAGCCTGCAGTTTCACGCTTGATGGGTAGTCTTCACTTTTTCTGTGGGGGCAACAATCATCACTGTGCATCAAATCCTTCCGGCAGGATTCTTGATAATAAGCCTCTTGAGCACACAAATCAACATCCTGTAGTCTATGGACGAGGTTCATGTGGTTTTTTCTTCTGCATCACGTTTAATAGACTTTTCGCTGTCTTCGTCATACATTTTACTAGGCGCTCTTCTTGGCCACATTTTTTCTTCCTCCTACAAAGGCAAATTACACATTCATCGTCAGGGAGAAGAGGGTGACTTACCTCTCTTCTGCAGGGTTTACGCCGTTTCGGTCTGGATGCTGTGCCTCCTGGTGTACATTCATCTTCAACAGCCTCTGAATGCTTACGTTTACAAAGTCTAGAGGCATTGGTGAAATTCTTATAACACCATTGATGAATACCATGGCAATGTTTATTGAAAACTGTTGGAACATCAGCACAAATGTTATCTAGCCTATCATTGTCATTTTCCACAGCTGAACAGTGTCTGTTATTATCTTAAAGCTAGTTTCAGACAATGGCCTGACTTTTTTGTCTGATACAAGAGAATAATGTATGATGCACAATAAGTCACTTGCTTTTTCTTTCTTCCTTTTTAACTTTGACAGTCTAAGAGGCTTTTCATCTGACATTTTATTCTTGGCCATCATCAAAGCAATTCATGCTAACCACCTGAAATTAAGAAATTGCATGTTAGAAAGAAGACATCCAGCAGGTCATTTTGGTATGTAATTTGCGTTCCTGTTATAAGAATTGAAGAAGATATGGCTGTTTATATTTCTCCTAACCCTAAAATTCTGGCTCGAAACAAGCAGTGCACCTCCAACTTTGACATGAGCTGGTACACTTACCCACCGATGATTCAACTGCAGACAAGCAGGCTCATGAATGCTGATGTGTACCCTATCTAAAAATACTAGTCTCTGAAAATCCCCCGGGGCGGAGGGAAGTTTTGACCACTGGCCCATGCCCTAATTAAGGTGATTTTTGTCAGATAGTTTTAATGTTACTATTTTATCTCACTAATTATTGTGAAAATCGTTCCCAAGCACCTTTGAAAAGAACTTTTGTTCAAATTAGGCTTCTCTTCCTTTGGTACTGTGTGATGACAGATCACCATAGCAATCAATATTAAAAGCAATTTGCCAATCACTCCTGTTCAGCCATAGTCCATTGTTAAAGACCTTCTGATAAATTCCAATAATGAATATGTCATCGTATGTCTTCATAAAAAACAAGTTCAATTTGATAGCTTTAATTTCTCGTCAAGGTTTTTGTAGCTGATGGACATATTGGAAGGATTGTTGTTTTTCAGCTCTATGAACTCAATCATATGTTTAGTGTTTTCTTGAATCAGTGCAATAACATTGTTAGGTGGGTGATACTTTTCTAGCATTCAAACTATTAACCAATAAAGTTTAAGTTAGCTTCCTAAAACATCAAATGACTGGTATGAATTAATTTCCTTATTTAATTTTATGTTTTTGTTTTTTGTGCTTTGACCATTCGGTTTAGTAATGGGAGATTAGCTCTAAAACTTTCAGGGTAACATTGCTCTGCTAATTATCCTGGGGATATCCATGCAAAGATGCTAAGTTTATTCTGCCGTGAATTATAGTTTCATTCAGCCCAAGAATACACGGTTCGAAAAATATTTTTTTAGAGGTTAACTTAAATTTGTTTAATTGAAGAACCCCATTTGAGGAAGGATGTCTCTTTCTCCCCTTCTAGAATAACTTACTTTATATAAATAAACCATTAAAAATTAAACACACACACAGAAGAGAGAGAGAGAGAGAGAGAGAGAGAGAGAGAGAGAGAGAGAGAGAGAGAGAGAGAGAGCAGTTCAAGAATGAGGAGCAAATGCAAGAGATGGAAGAGCAACGATGTCAATGTTATGATAATGCATCTTCCTCTTCATCTTCATACTCATGTATCAACATTTTTCCTGACTTGGGCGATTGCATTTTTGGCAATACAAATATTTGCTCCCATGAAGTTTGATTCAATTCCTGCCTCCTTATCATTCCTCCATTTTGGTGATTCTCTCACAACTTATTTTCTTTAAGTTTTATATTTTGTGAAAATGATCTATTTACAAGATATAATAAAATCGAAACAACACTATTTTTACTGTTAAATGTTCAACAACCTGTAATGCATAAATATTGGTATATATGTACTAAACAAATACAGTATGTGCCAGCACATCATCTTCATGAATGTGCGAGCAATCCTTAAGACTTCATTCAAGCACATGGAGAAACACACTTTTAATTTCGAAATATCAATACAAGAATTTACTACCGAAATATAGCCAAAATAGGGAAAGGTTCAAGAGTGATCAATTAAAGAGAACATATTATTTATATATGTATATATATATATATATATATATATATATATATATATATATATATATATATATACAGTATATATATATATATATATATATATATATATATATATATATATATATATATATATATATATATATATATATATTTAGCTAGGAAGTCAAATTTCATGGCGACTGGAGGAGACACCCCTAGGGGGGGAACAGAAAGCCATTTGGGTACAAGGTCAGGTCATGATGGTATATGGGCCGCTATGCTAACCCTTAGTTAGTCTTAACTATAAGACCTATTTCACTATGACCTTTGTGCTGGCTGTTATTTGCTTCTTTCAGATGTACTACTGTCCTGTGCTCACCGTGAGAATCATGGGGACAACGCCATGACCTGACTTGCTCTCAGTCCATGCCCCAACACTGAAGTGCAAGGTTGCTTCACTCTTAACAGCACAAACTCTAGTGCTTTTTTATCCTCCCCCACTGGCCACATGTCGGAACTTCTAAGGGAGCAGCCTGAAGCCATCTTCTGCAAGCAAGCTCCATGCACAGATGCAATAAGGTACATCCTGAAGTTGCAAGTAACACCAAAGTTCTTTTCCTATTCCTGAATTTCTCTCAGTTTTCAGTATTTCCAATTTTTCATTCTCCTAAACAAAGTCCCTTTGTTTCCCACACCCTAGCACGCACATTTTCCCTCATGGCTTGGTCCAAGCTTAAATTAAGTTTGTTTTGTGATAATAATTAGAACATATCCACCATAGTGTTACCATGTGCTAATTAAATATAACTAATAATTCTCTCCACCGTGAATAATCAATCTCATGTGAGAGAAAATCTTTGTGTATATGAATGCTGACCTGGAATTCTTTTCCAGAATCCTGTTATCTGGCCGTTTGCATTCTGCCCCTACCCTTGTGAAACAATTGCCTTAGAAGACTCAATTCCATTTTGCCATGGGCAAGACACTTCTGCAATTGACAGTCTACAAGGGCCACATGTTAGGCCATTCAAGCGTTAACATTGTGCTAATGTATAATAATTTTATCAGCCAGTCATTAGATTTTATAATATTTGTGTCAAACTCTTTGCAGGGCTGCAGCCATCTCAGATTTATTTATTTGCTAACTGTAATTATAATTTTTATGGCACATTGCATGTGCCTTGATTGCTAAACTGCCATCTTGTCCATATTATTTTTCTAGTTTCAAATCTGTAAATAAATTAATTTAATCTAACTGACTGGTTTGAAAGGCAACCTTCCCATTTGCTTTGAATAGACGTAATTCCAAGGTAAGTCATACTATTAATTACATTTATTGCTTATGTTCTGAGATCTAGTTGTTGGCTCCTAAGGCAAAATTTCATTCAAAAGTAAATTTAACTATTCCAACCAGAAGAATATATATATATATATATATATATATATATATATATATATATATATATATATATATATATATATATATATAGTGTGTGTGTGTGTTACACAGTCGAGAGGAAATTTCATTGCTTACCTCTTTCTACAAAGTCGAGAAGTCCCATCTATTGGTAGCTTGATAGTGACCGCATCAAAATAGCTACTGGTAATGTACAATCGTACATACACAAATGCATTCTCTCTCTCTCTCTCTCTCTCTCTCTCTCTCTCTCTCTCTCTCTCTCTCTCTCTCTCTCTCTCTCAGGTCTACAACGAAACAAGTGTTACCCAAAATAATTTATTTGACAAAAAATCTAATAAAACTGGATTGCAAGAACAAAAGATGAAATAAAATGGAATACTAGTGTTCACCAATTGATCAAACATGTTAAAGTCCATCATATTCAAGTAATTAATCCTCCTAAACCCTTTTCCCACAACAGGTCGAAATAAGTCATGTCCAATATATTCCCAATGAGTACATTTTGACCTCTTCCTCAGCGAAACATCTCCAAACAGCAATGTTCACAACTCTTAACCCTCCATGGTCCAGACGGGTCGACCCAATTGTTTACTCTCAGGTCTTGGTCATTTACTCCTGGGTGAACAGTTGGGGAGTTAGACGCATTGGAAGTTTATACAAAATGCTTTCTAATTTTACCTGTGTAATTTTTATTATCACTAAAGTGGTACCATTGGAAAGTGAAAGTTTATTCTAGCGTATATTAAATGTTCTCAGAAATAAGATAACACCTACCACCGGTTTAGATGTGATGAAATAGGACCAAAAATAATTTTTAGCATTTCTTATTCTCTTCCTCTGTCTTCAAAGGTCTAAAAATATATTTTGTGGTTAATCAAATGTAGTAAATTTTACGTAAGTAGATAGAACATTCCTTACTAATAGTAATGGTAAATATTTCAGTCGAAATAAATTAATATTTTATGAATGACAAGGCAATTAACAGAAGCGATCATCAGGCCCATTACGGGTGTTTAGTTTATAGCCGGCGTTGGTAGCACTGATGGCTAGGTCTTTGCCGTCTACTCGTCTAGATACTCAAAGCCTTGGCATGCCCGGTGAGAGATGACTGTGACGTCACCAGCTGAGGCAGTTGATCCAAAACAAAGCATCACTCTATCAGTCTGCAGGGTGTTGCTGTCCTAGCTAGTGGGACAGTCTCCGTTCCTGGTGATGTTCCACCAAGGCCAATACAGTATGGCCTTGTGTTCCACATACAATTTGCAGTTTGTCTGTCAATATTGGATTTCCTACAAGGTAAGAGTTTTTCATAGTTTATTTATTGCAATTACAGTGGAAATATTAATTTTTGCTGCATTACTAGTCTGTTTACATACGGTAGCCGGTAATTCCAGCTTGGTATGTTTGAATATCTTGGGGAAAATTCCGAAAACTAAACGTTTTGCGTTACTTCACTTACTGTAATGTAGTGGTTATTATAACAATAGCTGCGGTAGTTTTATCCTGTTAGGTGGTTTTCAGCTGGGATACATGGCGATTTTGAATTTATTGCCACTGCATTGTAAACCCCACTGTCCATATTGTGACAGAGTGATTTTAATATTACATGTAGCTGGTTGCTGCATCACGGATAATTCTAAGTAGTATACATATCAAATATTATTTTAGGCCTTTTTTTTATATAGACCTGTATGTAATTGCTGAATAAAAAAAAAAAAAAGGGCAACAAGGAGTATTTTTTTCACAAAACACGTTGGTTTTTTAGCCTGTAAATTATAGGCCTTTTGGGGTAATGGTTTATAAGTGACCAATATATGAAAAAGCTATATAACCTACACAGTTGTGTAGAACTCCTCAAAACTAACATTTTGAACCCACAATACCACTAGTCGCAAACCAGTATTTACTTTCATAGTGAATTTAATAAAAAAAAAAAAAAAACTAATTTTCACTTCCTTAAAAGTGAAATTTTTCAAGTCTCAACTTCATCTTACTCCCGCCTGAAATCGCTTCTGTGCGTGCGTTTGTACGTGTTCGTTGCAGACTGGCTGAAGTTCCGCCAACGCATTCAAACGTTCAATGAATGCGATTGTTTCCAGGAGGCGGGTATTTTGAAGTCCTTCCCAAGCTATCGAATTCCCCCAATGAACTTGAAAAAATTTCCGATGACAAGATGCTGTTGGCAATATATTATATCACATGACCTTCTTAGCCAATCATACTGCATTATCTAAACACGTCATCAGGCCTGTATCGCGTTTTCAATTGAATTTTTAGATCAACGTTAGTCTTAAGTATGGCCATTGTAGAGGCAACTTGTAATGGTTGCCCTTACGATCAGTAGGTTCATTCGTAATTTCCATTCAAAAGTGAAGATTTTATTGAGTGTTTGCAGGCTCACAGAGTTTTGACAAGGGAGTAATTTGGCCCTAATTGCAACGATGTAAAATTGTAACCTACATTTTTTTAAGAGCTCTCCATCAAATTACGACTTATAAGGTAAGGCAATAAACACCCCCCCCCCTTCCGTAGGTTAATACGGCAAAATTATAACCAGTAAAAACCCGTATGTTATGTGGCATTATTTTATATCGGCAACTAATAATATTTTACCTATTTTTAAGGGACTCTTCATCAAAGTACGACTTATAAGGTAAGACAATAACCCCCGTCCCCACCTCCATGGCTAATACGAAGCCATGAGAAAAGTGCGAACTAAAACAGTGACGTATTGACGAGTTGTGTTGTTACGCAGAATGTAAACGTTGTTCGAGTGTTGCACTGTCACACAGCCATGGTTCATGATTTCGTACGAGTTTTTACACCCACACTGGATAACGGATTAATTTTTCTGGTGTATTTTCATGCGTTTTCAACGAATTTGATGGGGATTTTTTGTCGGAAATCCATGTTTGGAGTTGTGGTTCGAAAACCCTCAACTCCAAAACTATGGATTTCCGACGAACATCTCCACCAGATTCGTTGAAGACGCATAAAAATACACTGGAAAAACTATTCTGTTATCCAATATGGGATGTTGGCAACTTTAAAACATTTACCGCTTAGCTTGGTAAACTAATCTAACCTAGCCCTAAACTGCTTTAGATTTAAAAAAATTCAAATGGCTTTTAGGATCAGAAAACAAATGTGGTCGGTGGTAAAAATTTTTAAATTTAATAAGTCACTTGAATTCCTACCCAGAATCAGCTGTCAGTGATGTTGATAGACTCACCCAGTGTACTAAATTTATCAAGGACCAGGAGTTATTGTAAAATGAATCAGAAAATGACAAGTGTTCAGAGAGGGGAGTGTTATGGTTCTGTGCCGAGCAGCTAAAAATGTTTTGTAAGAAGAGAAAAACATACAGTTGTGATTTTTTGGTTTGAGCATATAGTGTATATTTGTCAAACCCATTACTGTACATACACCTACGTGACAGTAAAGTACTTGCTGTCCCTAATCCTGATTACCTAAGGAAGCTTATTGTATCTAGTGCAAAGTCAGTGTGTACTGAAAATTCCCATGAGCTCTTTTTGAGGGAAAATTTTGCAACACTAAACAGTGAAGAAAAATTAGTAAATGTTCTGCTTGTTGAGATACATGTAAAGAAATTTCTCTCATATAAAGGTGGTAAACTTTATGGTGCTTCTGTCAATTCGTGTGAAGCTGAAACAACAGTTCAGGCTTTTATGATTTCATCAATGCTATTAAAAAAACAAACATGTTGCTGCTTTGTACCCAGTCAGCAATCTGACAGCAGACACACTTCTTGAGTTGACACACAAAGTTTTGGCATTCCTCCATGACATAGGGCACATTGTAGTGTCATTAATCTCTGACAAGAACAGGGGTAACAGAAATATGTTTGAGAAAATGTGTGGTGGCAAACTTGCTTCCTCCAAATCCCTGTGATTCAAGTGTGCCACTTTTTTTCCCTTTTTGATTCAGTTCATTTACTGAAATGCATACTAAATAATTGGTTGAATCAGAAAAATCCCATTCAGACTTTTGTAAAACCTTCACCTTCCAACTTCCAAATTCATGAGAAAGCAAGTCTTCTGCCACTGAAAGAACTGTACACAAAAGGACGTGATCAATATGTTGAACTAGCTCCAGGTTTGTCAGAGAAAGTTCTTTTTCCTACTAATCTGGAAAGTCAGAATGTACAGTTTGTTGTAAGACTGTTTGATAAAAAAGAATGTAGCTGCACTGAAAACAATGAATATTTCTGATGTGTCAGGTACTGATACTTTCTTGGAACAAATAATATCATGGTGGCATATTGTAAATGTAATAACTCCAAACAAAGGTGTCCACCTACGTCAAAAAGAATGTAACCCTATTAGGCAAGATTCATCTACAGATCCAAACTTTATATTTCTCAGTAAATTTGATCATTGGGTTAGGGCCTGGGAAGTGTTGGATATGGTTTTGCATGGTAGGATTGGTAAGTTGTCAAGAGAAACATGTTTTGCTTTGAGTCACACTACATAAACGCTGATAAACTTATGTGATTATGTGCTGAAACACCATAACTTTCATTGTGTATTACTTGGTAAATTCCAAACAGACAAGCTAGAACGTAGATTTGGGCAGTATAGGAAGATGAGTGGTGCAAATTATAATGTAGCTGTTGCTCAAGTAATGGAATCTGAAAAGAAGCTAAAGGTTATGAATGTTCTCTCCATGGCCTCGTCGAAGTCTGGTCCATTAACCATCTCTGAATTAAACCCCTCTCCATATGCACTTAACTCTAAGTGTGATTCTGTTTGGAAAAATCCAAGGGAGTTGAGGAATATGTGGAAGAGGAAGTCTTGTCAAAGGAAGGTGAAAGTGTTATGATATACATTTCAGGTTATGTTTCTCACAGTATTAATAAGAAGCTGAAATGTCGACTATGTTTAAGTAGGATCTTTCTTGACAAGACAATTGAAGCTGATATTCCTATAATTGCCAGTATCTCAAAATCCTTTACAGAGGTGGCTTGAAATGGCCAACAGATTTTACACTTTGCCTGTATTCCACTTACCAAATATTTCGAGAAGTTCTTGTTAAGCTAGCCTTAAATTTTCAGGTAAAGCCTTTTGATGTGGATGAATGTTGCCCATGCAGTAGATCAGTAAATACACTGCTTTGGATGTGTATCTGGCCTCAGGCCAATATTTCATGGAATCATTTCACAAAGACATACAATAAGTCATGAAAAAAGTAAAAAGAGAAAAACTTTCAACACTTGAGCACTGAAGTAATGTTGAGAGGAATTTATGTCTGCTTCAAGATGGCATCATTGGAAACCATGAATTGCTTGTAATTTCACATAAAATAATAATAATGTTACTTAAGGAAAACATACTTTCATCTGGATCCCTTTAGAAGATAATGATCAGAGAATATTGATTGAATATTTTAGTAAAGTCTTAAGTTTTTATGTGCTTTTACCTATTTTTTACCTGTTATTATTATGTTTTTATTATTACAGCGTGATAACAAGGTGGTGTAAATATATAATGTTCTGACCAAGTTCAGGTGGTGAATAAATTGCTGAAGTAACATAAGTGGTAAAAGCAGGGAAGAACGACAATAACTGTCACAACGGAGGTTTGTAGCAAGACTCATGGTATTAAAAAAAAAAAATCCGGTGTTGGAAGAGTAAAGTCGATGGAGTAAGAGGAAAAGACGAAAGAAACGAGGGTAAATATTTTAGGGAGAGATTTCTGCAACGCCGCCGGCTGTGACGTCATCAATCCCAGCCCCAGGCTTTGAGTATCTAGACTGCAATGGCACTATATACCCACCTACGGGAGAGTTGAGGAGTTGCTTCAGCTAAGGACGGCAGACTCGGTAAAGAATTGCTTAGGGCGAGGAAGGCAGACCAGAAGTTAGGGCGAGGAAGTGAGGCGCGAAAGCAAATGGCTTATGCCGAGCAATAACATCAACCAATGTAAAACCTTCGGCCCCAGCTGCAACCCCTTTCATTCCTCTCCCTGTATCTCCGTTCATATTCTCTTTCTTCGTTCTTACTTTCCACCCACCCCTAACAATTGTTTCATAGTGCAACTGGGAGGTTTTCCTCCTGTTACACCTTTCTAACCTTCTCACTAGCTGCAAGTTTCTGTTTCATCGCTGAATGACCTCATAGGTGCCAACGCTTGGCCTTGTTTAAATTCTTTTATCTTATCTGTGGCATTTAAGGCCTTGTCCACACGATCGGTTATCGCCCGGGGGTGCTGGTCCTTCAACCGGCTCCAGGTCCCTTGGGTGGCCCGGTAATAAAGTCGCAGCAGAAAAGTCACAGAAAAAAAGCCACAATTTTGGCTAGAAAAAAAAGTCACAGGAAAAAATGCCACATTAATATATGGTGGCTGGTAATAAAGTCACAAAGAAAATTCACGATATTTCTTGGGAGTCATTATCTTTTTGATATTTATAGTCTTTTGTTTATGTTTTACGGTAATCCCCAACAGGCTTGTACTAAACACGCTGCAAATACATACTGGGTTAAAAGAAAAAAACCCCCAACGGGCTTGGACTAAACACGCTGCAAATACATACCGGGTTAAAAGAAAAAATCCCCAACGGGCTTGTACTAAACACACTGCAAATACATTCCGGGTTAAAAGAAAAAATCCCTAACGGGCTTCTACTGGACATGCTGCAAATACATTTCGGGTTAAAGAAAAAATCCCCTAATGGGCTTATGCTAAACACGCTGCAAATTCATACCGGTTAAAAGAAAAAATCCCCAACGGGCTTGTACTAAACACGCTGCAAATACATAACGGGTTTAAAGAAAAAATCCCCAACGGGCTTGTACTAAATGCACTGCAAATACATACCGGGTTTAAAGAAAAAATCCCCAATGGGCTTGTACTAAATGCACTACAAATACATACCGGGTTTAAAGAAAAATCCCCAATGGGCTTGTACTAAATGCACTGCAAATACATACCGGGTTTAAAGAAAAAATCCCCAATGGGCTTGTACTAAATGCACTACAAATACATACCGGGTTTAAAGAAAAAATCCCCAATGGGCTTGTACTAAATGCACTGCAAATACATACCGCGTTTAAAGAAAAAATCCCCAACGGGCTTGTACTAAATGCACTGCAAATACATACCGGGTTTAAAGAAAAAATCCCCCAACGGGCTTGTACTCAACACGCTGCAAATACATACCGGGTTAAGAGAAAAAATCCGCCAACGGGCATGTACTAAACATGCTGCAAACTACATACCGGGTTAAAAGAAAAATTCCCCGGCGGGCATGTACTAAGCACGCCGCAAAGGTGGATATATACTGTGTTAAAATCCTTGGGGAACACTATCTAGGAAAGATTAAAATGACTTTTTTTCCTGTGACTTTTTTTTACTTGGATTCGTCAACAACTCTACCATATTTCTACGGACTTGCCATAACCCGTAAAGCCCCGTCCACACTACCGGGCGCTGCCCGACGGGCTAACACTGTTCCCATAACCCGTTCCAGTATATTGACAGACCGAGTATGGGGCCGGAATGATGCGATTGTCTGGTAACACTGCTTCAGAAGCGAGAGAAAATATAAACAGCTGGAAGTGCCCGACGGGCATGCCCGCTAGTGTGGACAGGCCATAAGAAAGGCATTCTCTGATTCCCAGTTTGCGAAATTAAGTTTCGTTCATTTTTACTCTATCAGAAACTTAGTAGGTTTGCTGACATATTTCCTAGGTAGTTGATAAAATACACAGAGGACTCTATTCAGAAATTCTATAAATTAAATATTACAGTGAGCAACGTAACGCTCATAAGCCAGGACGCGGAATCATTTATTCATAAAGGTTCCTGTAAACGACATCCTGAATGTCATAAGGGAAAAAATCAACTCCTTACGTAGACCTATTTCCTCTGGGCAGTGAAAAAAAGAAAAGAGTTAAATTAATCAAGCTCCGTGTAACCAATAACATGCCCTCTTTTAACTGAAAGGTTTACAAAGATTTGAATATGGGATAGGCAGCCTGCTATTCCTCTGTAAGCCAATGTCTACATGTACTTTAATGACTCAATCCCAAAGTGGTTTTGGTGCGACACGTTGATGACATTTTCACGTTCTGGAATAATAATTGAGAAGATTTTGATATCTATTTGCAGCAAAATGAATTCACTTCTAGTATTACGTTCAAAACTGAATGAGAAAAGGACAGGAACTAGCCTTCTTAGATAATCAGCAGGGAATCATTCAAGTACAGTTTCAGCGTCTACAGAAGACCAGCGTTCTCTATTTCCTGCACTCATTTCCTAACTATCATGACATTGCAGTTTCAATGAAGACTGGGGTATCAGTGTAATTTTTTTCTCGGAGGACCAGGAACCTGTTCTGACAGTTACATAGGCAAAGGAGTCGATTTCATCTGTAAACAACTCAACCAGCTGTCTCACTATGTCGGCGGTAAAGCCATCAACGAAGCCAGAAGATACAAACCGCTTCAAACCAGTGGGCATAACAAAATAAAGGATATACCAGCAAAATAAAACTCCCGTGCTTAGAGGCATTAAGAACATGTCTACAGGAACATCGAACCTAACTACCCTTCTGCTTTCATATTGAAGAATCGTAGAGAATGCTCTTATCAATGTCCATCAAAATAAAAGAGAATTATGCCTATACAGCAGAGTTGATATCAACTTACACCTTTCTTGATGGGTCAATGGTCAAGAGTCACTGTACATCACCCATGGTCAAAGGTACAACATTGTTTCTAAATAAAGCAACGTTTCGAATACCACTGGTAACGAATCACTCCTCAGTTATAATTCTTCTGGTTGTAAACTATCCGTGAGGTATATCGAATTAGGCAATAAACGATATTTGTGTGAGCATATATAATATTTATATATATATATATATATATATATATATATATATATATATATATATATATATATATATATATATATATATATATATAATATTTTTATGAGCTCCACCTAATGTAGTGAACTGGATATTTTATGATATTTGTGGCCCAATGTTTGTGAATATAGAAAAACCCTCGGTGTATAAGACAAGTTCGACAAATTCATAATTAGCCACGCTTTACAAATTTACCAATCGGCTACCATGGTGAAGATGGGTTGATATCGATTGTAATTACAAAACCTGAATTCAACAGGCATGTACAGCAGAGTCGATGTCAACTTACACCTCTCTTGAGATCTGGTGACGAAAAAGTATATTGGTGGCTTAATATCTATCTATCTATCTATCTATCTATCTATCTATCTATATATATATCTATCTATCTATATATATATCTATCTATATATATATATATTATATATATATATATATATATATATAATCCACATGATATATATTTTTCAGATAATCCACATGATCATATTTTTCAGACATCCACCTACCACACATACATATATATATATATATATATATACATATATATATATATATATATATATATATATATATATATATATATATATATATAATCCTCTAATGATAGTTATCGTAGCTCCACCTAATAATATCGAAACAGGATTCGACTATCAGGCGATGATCGAACAATATGATCCGTTTCAGTAAATTCATTGACCACTGTTCGAATTAGCCGCTAATTATGTCACTTACGCAGATATGTGATTTATCTAAGCTTAGCCACTTTGTCTTCCTACCTTTTCAATTTCCCCAAAATTTTGGGATATATGTATCACTGCAAGCCTTGAATCCATATGGCAAATCGCTGAAGGTGACCTTTTACCATAGTAGATTACGAACCTACGCACCTTTAATCAGTAATAATAAATTTAATTATAAAAATTACGTTGCATTCGTTGGTGCGAGTTAACAAGCTCACCGTTGAATCACCTCAACAAAAGTATTCTATACTATTTTTGTCTACGACCATGTCATTGTGACGCCATGTTACATTAACTAATGGTAATGATAATAATATCCTTTGGTTCAGCTCCGGGCCATATACGATGAACGATAAGATGAACACAATACAGTATACTAAATTAAGTACGCTAGTAAAAAGTAATATTCATGAACTTTTATGCCCAAGCACTGCTGAAAATAACTATAATAATAATATAATAATAATAATAATAATAATAATAATAATAATAATAATAATAATAATAATAATTCCAGATAAAGACCAAACACCGATACATAATTCAGGTAAATGGCAAATCTCCACAACATAATAATTTTTTTCAGATGGGCTAACTACTGATACATAATTGGGGTAGTTCTCTAAAAAGGAAGAGTGGCCGTCAACTCTCAGTAATAATAAAAATAATAATGATAATAATAATCTGTCGATTTTCTGATCATCGCCTTAAACTTCTTCGGTGGCGAAAGGGGGATAAAGCGACGTCCCACAAACAGGCAGTTGCAGCGGTCGTTGGCTGTTATCCTCAAGAAAGCTTGTTTCAGTGTAGTAGAGTCTCCGGCTTGGTAAGACAGGTTTCGTCGATACTAACTCGACTCTCTCGTTCATTTACGGTTGGGATCTCGTCCTTGCTGTACTCCACGAGCGTTGGTTTCACTGTTTCGCGCTGGTTTTATGTGCTTTCCTCCACAGGGATGATTCCTTCTCCAACGGGCCCTTGTACGTTTTCAAAGTAATGTGCTTTTTATATTTTATTGTTGTTTTAGTGTTTTCTCGTCAGTATCGTATATCCTGCAGAGAGTTTAGTTCTTTTTTAAATTTGCTTTCTTCTTGTATGATCTTCACTTCAGGGAGTATTTTGTTGTATAGTCTTGGTTCGCAGTGTACAAATGCTCTCTAGCCTGACTGTTTTAATAGTTTGTTCTAGGTTCAAATAGCCTATATGCTTCACTTTCATGCTTGTTTACAATATTCATTTGGTGTCCAAAGAAGCTTGAACAGTTTCAGATATGTCGTATTATGATTAGACTGCAAGATTTTGGACGTGAAGGCGTGTTTTAAGGTTTGTTGGGTTGGTGAGTGGATACTGTAGCTAGTTTTCCGTTTTGCGTTAAATATTTAGACTGTGGTACTTGAGCTGTGACATAACGGTTGTCGTATGAAAGTTTTCTGTTTGCGGGTTTTTATCTTCAGATATTGGAATTTTCGATTTTTAGTTGTTAATTCCTACAATAACTGTTCAAAATGTTTTAAGTGGTGTTGTAGATTGCCCTTCAACATGGTATTTAAGACTTAGTTTCGAAGCCTATATATTACTAAGCTTAACTAGATTGCTTTGAGTGGTAATTCTATTTATTTTGGGTTTTATACTAGCAATCTTGTGCAGTGCTACGGATGTTTTCATTTTAAATTTATGCTGCAATAGAGCAAGTCTTAACGATGCTATAGGGTTTAAGTTTCTTGAGGATTAGAGAGGCTTAACTCGACTACCATAGCCATCCTAATAGGGGGTATATAAAGTTTAAATTTTAATTACAGGCTTAAGTGGCAATAAACTAGTAATAACGCTTACCAGTATTTATAAAGCCTTGCTTGATGCTCCGTGTCTTGATTTAAATAATCAGATGGCCCAGCAGATTGTAACAAATAGTCAGCCTTTGGTTCTTTCCACTTCCTAGAACATTTTTGCTTGAATAATGTTTAATTTTACTTCAGGTCAGGGTGTTAAATAAGCATGCCATATATTTTTTTTTTTTCAGGTGGGGGTGTGTCGTTCAATAAGCGTGCCACAAGGTTAGGGAGTTCTCTTAGATGTACCGATACTTTGACTGTACAGGATTAATGGGTGAGTTAAGTATTAATTTTTAAGCGACTAGCAATTCCCCCCCCCTAATATTTTTTAGCCTAGTTTTTTCAAATCAAAACAGTTTTCATTTTAAGTTTAGGCTTTGTTTTAATGCATTTGGTTTAAAAACAGATTTTGAGAATCTAAAATCCTCAGGATTGCATAGGTTAAATTTGGAATTTTCCAGATTTGGTTTAAAACAGTTTTGAGAATCTTGATAGTTTATTTTGCATTCTTCAGGATTGCAAAGGTTAAAATTGAAATTTTACAGCTTTGAATATTTCAAGAAGTTTTTGGATTTTTTCAGCTTCAGAACTTTTTGCTTTCAAAATTTAATTTTAATTTTGTGATAGTTATATTTTAGCATCCAAAGTTAGTTTGTGGGGGAAAGTTAGTTTATATTTTAGCTTCCAAAGTTAGTTTGTGGGGGAAAGTTAGTTTATATTTTAGCTTCCAAAGTTAGTTTGTGGGGGAAGTTAAAGGTAATTTTTGATAGGTTGTAAAGTTAATTATTTAGGATAGTGGGTAATTTTTGACAGGTTGTAAAGCTAATTATTTTTAGGATAGTAGATTTGAACTTGTTTGAATTTATTTGAACTTGTTTGAATTTATTTGAACGTGTTTGAATTTATTTGAACGTGTTTGAATTTATTTGAACGTGTTTGAATTTATTTGAACGTGTTTGAATTTATTTGAACGTGTTTGAATTTATTTGAACGTGTTTGAATTTATTTGAACGTGTTTGAATTTATTTGAACGTGTTTGAATTTATTTGAACGTGTTTGAATTTATTTGAACGTGTTTGAATTTATTTGAACGTGTTTGAATTTATTTGAACGTGTTTGAATTTATTTGAACGTGTTTGAATTTATTTGAACGTGTTTGAATTTATTTGAACGTGTTTGAATTTATTTGAACGTGTTGTTTTTGAATAGTAACAATTTTTAAAGTTCTTGAGTAATTATTTCAGCTTCAAAAGATAGTTTTGCACATAGTTTTGCGTATAAAGATCTTAAAACTTAAACTAGTTTTTTATTTAGATCTAATTTTTAAAATTGTAAAGTTTAGCTAAGTCTGTTTTGGAATTTATTTTGAACAGTAACAATTTTTAAAGCTCTTGAGTAATTTTTTCAGCTTCAAGAGATAGTTTCTATTTTGGAATTTTGTTAGTTTTTGAACAGTAACTATTTTTAAAGCTCTTGAGTAATTATAAATTTGAACTTTGTTTGAATTTATTTGAACTTTTTCAATTTGAGAGTTTTGTTGTTTTTGAATAGTAACAATTTTTAAAGTTCTTGAGTAATTATTTCAGCTTCAAAAGATAGTTTTGCACATAGGTTTGCGTTTAAAGATCTTAAAACTTAAAAACTAGTTTTTTATTTAGATCTAATTTTTAGAATTGAAAAGTTTAGCTAAGTCTGTATTTTGGAATTTATTTTGAACAGTAACAATTTTTAAAGCTCTTGAGTAATTATTTCAGCTTCAAAAGAAAGTTTTGCGGCTAAAGTTTTGCGGGTAATGATCTTTTAACTTAAGCTAGCTCTGTTTTTTTAGATGTGTAAAGTTTAGCAAAGTCTGTATTTTGGAATTTTGATTTTGAACAGTAACAATTTTTAAAGCACTTTAAGTTTTGCACTTTAAGTTTTGCACTTTAAGTTTTGCACTTTAAGTTTTGCACTTTAAGTTTTGCACTTTAAGTTTTGCACTTTAAGTTTTGCACTTTAAGTTTTTTACCCGCTTCCCAAGTCCACCTTTGCCGGGGTGGCGGTGCCACCTGCCAGGCAAAGGTGGACTTGCTAGTTGTGCATGGTGACTGTCACCATGCACAATAGGGAGTTCAACAACAAGCATGGTGACTTTGTCACCATGCCCAACAGGTATTTCAAACCAACCAACTTCTAACTTAGGTTAGAGCTGCAAAATTGATAGTTTTCGTTTAGCTAGGACTTAATGGGAAGTTAGATAGGGAACTTGAAATATAGGATAGATTAAAGAACATACTAATTTTTAGATGCGGTTCTTAGGATAAATGTAATAAACGCTAAAGTCTCTTAAGGATGCTGGGAGTAGATGGGGGTAAAAACGCCATAGTCAGACCTAGGCAGACATTTGACAGTGCAAGTTATTAATAGAGGGTATTACAGTACTTGAGCCCTTTGTTTGGTCATGAGGTGTAAGTTTGAACGTATTAGTGCAGCTGAGAATAGGGTAGGGCAACTGACATAATTTTATAACTTTTAGAATTTCATTCCCGCTAGTAAATAGGAACTAGACAGGTAATAAGCGGATCTTAACGATTTTCTAAGAGGCCTAGGTCTTGAGATTCTTAAGAATTTTTTTGACACTGATGCCGTGGACTTGTCAGCCTTTCTAATAGGCTGGTTAGTGGAATTTGTAATTCAAAATTGGGCAGTCTTGTTAACGTCGTTCCATCAACGCGCTCAACACCCGCAACCTCCCCCCTCTTTAAGTAAAGCTTTCATGCTAGGAAATAGTTCAGATTGCATTGCATATTTTCACTGACCCCTACCTTCATCCACCTGTCCTCCAGCGCCGAAGGTTGCTTCGGGAACCCTTTCTTTTCTTATGAATTCCCAACTTAATTCTTTGCCCCTTGGGGTTGTGCAGTTCCCATTAAAATGGATACTAAAGGACCAAAGTTGCCAGATAATGTTTGCATTGCATGGCACCTTTCATAGTTACATAGCATTAAATTTAGTTGCGGTTGTTGTTTCAGTGTAAGATTGGTGCCCTATTAAATATCTTAAAGGATGGCACTCTATCTTGTTGTCGTGTTAGTAATAATGGGATTGCTAATGTGAAAGTTGATGGCAGTTTGAAGTACCAATACTAATACATGGGTTTGTTAATGGGGAAATTAACTCATACTATATAAGCTGCTGGGACTGAACAGTTTATTTTAACTTTTAAAGAGGGTATGTTATGTCATGGAAGCTTTAGTATATTCTAAAACCAAACAAACTACTTTTCTTGTGCACAGGCTCTTGGTGTAGCTGCAGCAGACCGTGACATCGACAATAATGGAAAGCAACGCTTTTCGTTAAGACTGAATATCCTGTGAGGATTCGAAGCGCTCTGAATTTGGTTACCCAGACAACAAGAACTCTTCTTGTAGCCTAGACGCCATGCGTGTCCTGTGACTGTTCGAAGCGCACTGAATTCGGTTACCCAGACAACTAGAACTATTCAATTTTTTAATAAACTGACTTTGGTTATGTAATAGTACTTGGTTATGTAATAGTATTTAGTGTATAAAGACCAACATAAACCTTTATTCCATTTCTTTAAGCCTAAAATGTCATGGTGGGGTAGACTTTGTAATGCTACTTGAAAGCCAATGAATGTCCTATGAAATCAAAGGAATGATACCAACTGATTGGTTGGTTGACAAAAGTAAGATGGGAAACTGATATAAGATAAGTAACTGAAATAATGGTTTTTAATTCTGAAGAGATTCTAGTTTGTTTTGGTGTTTACTTGCAGTAGTCTATGCAGATTTAAACTTATATTCAACGAAGTGGTATTGTATTTTGACCCCTCTGATGACAGGAATATTTGTTTGATCATTCCTCATGATCTAGAGATCGCATTCGGCTGAATACTTGCAAAGGTGACTGAAGCGAAAATTCACTTTGACATGAGATACCGCCTAGAAAATATTTTAAGGATCTTACGGGGTTGAATTGAGTCCAAATTGCTATGTAAACGATATAATTAGTTTGCTAAAAGTTAAGCATGCATGCAGCAAATTTTCAATAGTGGTATTGTAATTTGTCCCGTGATCGGTTATTGCTTATGCCTAGAAATTGTTGAAAGTTACTGTGACTGTCGATGGTTACTAAAACAGGTTTTAGCGTTGGACTTGTAGTCTCGGGTAAGTGAGGCGATAGAAATACAGGATTTTTGTGTAATGCATTGCTTAGTTGGTGGCAGTGTCTGGCTCTTGAGAGTTTTTGAATGTTATAATTGCTCAAAGGATTTCGTGAGGATGGGGGTTATGCTTCAGGTCCTTAGTTTTGCCAGTCTCTTGATAAACAAACGCGTAGTTTTAGAATTGCGAGTAAATTGGGTTCGCTTTTGAATTGAGTGCCCCAGGACAAACTTTTCTTTGCTACGATTCGCAAACTTTGGATAGGTAAGGTTAGTCACCTAATTCTGGCTTCACAAATGGTTTTTGTTTGTGCACCGCTATGAAACTTCGTAACCTTCAACACTGTGTATACAAAACCAGACAACATAGAGGACCTTTTTCGTCGGTTTGTTTGAGATATTTCCTTCCGTGGCAGAGTAATGCTGACAACTGTCAATTATTGACCAGCCAACTACTGAGTTATCCGCCAACCGATTACAGAACTATCACTACGTGAGAATGTCCTAAAATACTTCTGCCTCTTTTTTCATTACACTGATTCGCCCGACTGATTGGTGCCAATTTGCAGGATTTTTATATTTTGCCGCGCAAACGATAAAATTAATAGTCGCAAAAATGATATATTGACTATTGCCCAAATTCGCCCAAATGAAATGCGCCCGAAAAAAGGCCACATTAATTTACGGTGGACGGTAAAAAAATCACAGGAATAGTCACAATTTTAGGGCAGAATTCAGTTGTGGTAAATATCAGTAGAACATACATTAGGTAAACTTTTTGTATATTTTTTCTGTAAATGTTCTGATGTGTAAAACGAATACAAAGAATAGTAAAATCATAGGATTACATCCTAGATAAATATCCATGAAGCAAAAAATATTGCAATGATATAATTACTGCAAATGAAAGCTGATTCCTTGCGATGCAACGAAACCAATGATAAAATAGGAAACCTTTAATTTTGTGGGTGAAACCTTTTAAGTACGTCTGGAATAAAGCCACACATACTAAAAGTATCAGTATAGTAATGGGATTGTCTTCATTTTCATTATTTCAGGGATGTATGTACTGTAGGCAGCAAAAGTAAGCTACAGTTCAGGGATGTATGTACTGTAGGCAGCAAAAGTAAGCTACAGTTACTTATAGTTCCTTACTTGACCTAGACAGCAGAGGGGATTAGCGTATCCTGGTGGACAAGTATGGCCAGCTATTATAGGCTTATAAGATCACTACTTTTTGTAAAGTTATTTTATGTATATATATGAACTTGCTCGCTGTAAATAAAACCCTTACTGCTGGCCGTTGCTGAATATGTAAAAAAGTGACGTGAGATAGATCCGAATAACCCTGTCATTAGGCTGAACATAGATTCGTGTGTACTTCCATGCTTCTAGGAATTTCACGCAGTTAGCTATATGTAAATGTGTTTCAGTCAGTATTGAAAAAAATACAGTTGTTTACACGAGAGGCAGAAAGAGTCAAGTATTTCTACTGGAATAGGTTTAACTTTGTATTGAAACATGATTATATGGGAGTCACTTGTCAAGTGTTTGTCATTGCCAAAGATATACCACACTCTCCTTAGCTTTTGATATTTTCATTTTTAAATGTTTTGAAGTTCAAAATACACGTATATATAACTGAGTCAGCGTAAGACCTTCCCATGGGGCAAATAAACAAAATGTTTAAAATTCGAGAACAAGTCAGTAAGTCAGTCACAAATGGGCTAATCCGGTTAAATATTCTCACATGTAATGGCATAACATAATACACAATGATGCCAAAATGTAAAAGTCATGTATTGCCAGTTAATAATATTTAAAATTTCTTTTATTACTTTAATTGGTTATGACCTAAATTATGACTGACTTGATTTTGTTGATTATCTGTCATTTTCCAGCCAAAATTGTGAATTTTTCTCTGACTTTATTACCGGTCACCACAAATTAATGAGACTTTTTTTCCTGTGACTTTTTATCCTATCCAAAATTACTTTTTTCTGACTTTTTTTCCTGTGACTTTATTATCGGCCACCGTATAACCAAGTGAAGGGTAAACTATTCAAAATTTCGCGTAAGTGAATACAGGAGGACATATAAAAGTTCGTAGAAGCGAATTTAGAAGGACCTTTTAGTATGTAACCATATTACAAAGATAAGGAAATGTATTATATATACAGTATATATTTGTGTGTGCGTATGACGGGAATGTGACTGGGGAGGAATTTGGGGTTATTTATATTTACAATGCTTGGTTACTTAGTGGGTAGCTAATTATGTACTTTATATTTACATAATATAAATACATTGGGTAAATGCATTATTACATTAGTTTTACATTGTTTCTTGTTCTTATGGGTCTAATAAATTTATTGATTTCTTCTAATGTGTTTGGTTGGTAATTATTATGGGAGTGACCTTGACCTTGCGTATACATCGTGAAACGTCGCACAATGGTCTGGAAATAAATGCTGCTGTACTTTGTTATTGACTCGTCACAATGAAAAGCTGGACATTTTTTTTAATCTACTGCGGCCTGCAATCCATGTCTGTCGCCCACCCACGAGAACGCACACAACCACACACACACACACACACACACACATTCATATACATACAATGGTTAATAGTGTGTTGAACATATCGATATTAACTATAATTATCGAACTATAATTATCTATAGGCATGTAGTTCGAATCCCCGACCGGCCAGTGAAGAACAAGAGGAATTTGTTTCTGGTGATAGAAATTCATTTCCCGCTATAATGTGGTTCGGATTCCACAATAAGCTGTAGGTCCCGTTGCTAGGTAACCAACTGGTTCATAGCCACGTAAAAATAAATCTAATCCTTCGGGCCAGCCCTAGGAGAGCTGTTAATCCGCTCAGTGGTCTGGTTAAACTAAGGTATACTTAACGTAGAGTGCAGAGGACTGAAGACCACGAGGAAAATGAAAGCAGGTCTCCAGGGAATAGTGACCCAGATTAGGAATGGGGAACTTTTTGTGGTACACAACCTTCATGGTCCCACCTGGAATTTGGGTGTGCCAATCCGCTGGACCTTTAGTTTGCAAGTGAAAAGGCGCTTTCACACTTGCCCACTCACTGCAACACCTCCCAGGCGGCACTTTCTTCCCTCTCTACTTGCAAGTAAAACGAATGAACCAGGTATAATACTATACACTACCTGTATATCTGGAATCAAATTGATCCAACTGTTAGTGGCTCTTTTGATTTACCTTTTATATCTCACAGAAATGAGTATGAGCCACAAATAATATCAATCACTGTTAGGAGTTGTTCTGTACCTAAAATTCTGTTGTATATTGTGCGGTTTGCACACACACCACACACTTTTATATATACAGTATATAATATATATATATATATGTATATATATATATATACATATAAATAAAATTTATGCATGTGTGTGTGTTTGTGTGCGTGAACTTCGTAGGATAATAGAAATTATTATGAGCAGCAAATAATATAAATCAGTGTTAGAAGCTGTCCTATGCCTAAACTTTTTTCCTGCACGGTTTTTTGCACACGAATAAAAACATATATATCATTATATATGTATAAACTTGTGTGTATATATATGTGTGTGTGTATATTATATATATATATATATATATATATATATATTATATATATATATATATATATATATATATATATATATATATATATATATATATATATATATATATATATATATATATATATATATATATATATTTTACTTATATATACTGTATATATTTCTACATGTGCGTGTTTGTGTGCGTGAGCTGCCTAGGATTATAGAAAGGATTGTGAGCTGCAAAAAAATATGAAGCGCTGGCTGTGAGATGATGTAGAGAGTGAGCAAGTGTGAAAACACCTTTTCACTCGTAAACCTAAGCTCCAGATGGGGTGATAAAAATTGATTTTGACCACAAGGATTTCCCCATTCCTAGTCTGGGTCACTATTCCTTGGACAACTGCTGTTATTTTCCTCACGGTCTTGAGTCCTCTACACTATAATTATAGCTCATAACCCGAACTATTTATTTATAATATATATATATATATATATATATATATATATATATATATATATATATATATATATATATATATATATATATATATATATATATATATATATAATGTATGGTATATATGTATATTTATATTTTTTGTATGTGTTTTGTGAGTGCGTATATATATTTTTTTTTTACGTTTTCCGTGGTTTATTTAGACATAGAGGCTGGGAAAAACAAAGGAGAAAATGGATTGCATGAGGAAATATTACGTAAAACACGTGGGCAAATTTAAAGGAGTGTGGATTAGAAAAAAATTTTCAGCTTTTCGTTTTAATGAGTCAGTAATAGGATCCTCTGAATAGTAGTAACTAACGCCAGTAATGAAAAGACATTTGTATGACGTTTTACGTTGTATACTTTTGTTTGTTATGTCTTTTATACTTTACGAGAAAATAAAATTAAATTTATTCCTCTAGTCGGCAATGAATTAAGATACGAGTTTCTTCGGTGGAAAAATAAATTAAATAAAAATGCAGAGGAGTTTGGTATGTATCTCGTCAATGGATGACAGTCATTTTCGTCAAGCAATAGGAATCGGACGAGGCGTTGTTTACCTTGTCCATAATAACCTCGTTTTCGATCTTTGTATATCGTTAATTTTGACGGCAGTCGATGTCTGTAAATGAAAGGTCTCCTTCTGAAGATCAAATGTCAAGGTATGCCATTATTTCAGATATATATAAAATATATTTTGACAAAGCCATCTTAGAAATATATGTATATATATATATATATATATATATATATATATATATATATATATATATATATATATATATATATATATATATATATATATATATATATATATATATATATATAAAATATTATATATATATATATATATATATAATATTTTATATATATATATATATATATATATATATATATATATATATATATATATATATATATATATATATATATATATCACATTTACTATCAAAGTCGGTCAGTGGGGTATGCAGGATGGGTGTATGGATTCGCGAAAAATTTTCAGCCGTTTTTGCAAATGCACATTTGTATGACGTTTTGGACCACAATATAAGTCCCCTGGAGTTCGATAATTTTGACAGATCTTGAGGAATATTTCAAATTCATATTTGATGGTTTTCTAAGTAATTTTTGTATTTTTCTGCATTTTTGTTTTACGTTGAACAACATTATATATATATATATATATATATATATATATATATATATATATATATATATATATATATATATATATATATATATATATATATATATATATATATATATATATATATATATATCACATTACTATCAAAGTCGGTCAGTGGGGTATGCAGGATGGTTGTATGGAGTTGGAAGGAGTCTGGTTATGTATTTAACATGGTTTTCTAACATCCTAACCAGTCAACGTTTATGAGCGCAAAGGTACTACTGTCACAAATACATCGATCGTGAACTAAAACTCACCCTGACTTATAGTTAACAGCCGAGGATTGAAACTGGTCCTCCAAAAGATAAACTGCCTCCTCACTATCCCATACTACTTTATTACCGAACCATTAAAACCATCAGGGAAAGGTGGTATAATATACTGTAACTATGAAACGATGTCAGGTTACTAACTGGAATTTCCACAAGGAACCCCTATCAGACACTTTCACTTTTAAAATCCCATAATAGCAATAGAAATTCTCCCCAGTAAAAATTACCTGGGAACCATACAGATATGCTGCATTCATTAAATTTGATTCTAAAGACCCGAAATATAAAATATCTCCAAAAATTCGCCCCTTAGAAGCGGTAACCACTGCCTTAATCAGTATTTGAATTTCCGATAATGCGGATTCCACTTCTTTCTCAATATTCAACAAGGTAGTTTGACAAGAAAACAAAACTATCGTAACATCTAAGTCTCCCCCCCCCCCATCCCACCAACTGTGATCAATTACTCATTTAAAGACGTCCTTAATGTTTCAAAACCCTCTTGTAATTTCTCATTACTATCTTGTAAAGTCATGAAAGTTTTACCTTGGCTAGCTAATTCTGCCAATACCTGTTCAGTTTTCACCAAATTAGCAATTGACATACTAGCAAGCGTTCCTATGACCAGAACGGCTCCAGTTAACAATGGCACAACCGACTCTTGACAGCTGTAGTATTAAGTTCAGTTAATCAACCCCGCAGGACCCGCAACGGATCAGACAGATTCCGTCCGGTATTCATCTCACCCAATAAATTCCCAAGCAACTGAACTTTATTTTGCGATGCTTCAAGCTCATCCCTTGCTGAACCTATATCCTCAAACTCTATATTCAAAGTTACCTTGTCAGACAACAACCACACTTCATAGTCTTCTTCTATAATAACACCTGGGCCTAACCTCACTACGGAATTAGCCCATGCCACGACCCCTGAAGCCATGAGCAGACGAAACTTCAGCATCTAAAAAACAAAAAAAGCAAACGAAAGAAACCTAAAAGTTACCAGGACCCGAAAAAAAGAAGCAAAACCCATATATCTATAAAAAGTCAACGGTATTTTGCACGTAATTTAACTAAGTTTTCCCCTCTCAGACATTATTGCAACAGACACACAAAAAAATAACTACTCCGAACCGCTGGACTTACGCAGAAGAGAAAATAAAACAACAACAGCAAAACAACCTGAACTCGGACTATTAAAGATTTGTATAACTCTACGGACAGATGTCCTCCCCAGTTAAAAAAAAAACTAGAAATCACTTTTAAAATCCATTAAAAAAAAAAAAAGCAAAAGAGAGAGAGCGAAAAAAATGATCAGAACAACAGGATATCACAGGAATTAACCCACAAGATTCCCATTAACCTGTCTTTTTAATTTTAGATATGTGTGTCAGCCGAGACACTCCCATATTTTCATATCGAATGACAAATCTATTCCCCCTCTTTATTTCTATCACCCGAAAAGGACCCTCAAATTTAGGACCTAGTTTATAATTCAACTGATTCCTAACATTTACTTTCACAAAAACCTTTTCTCCCACAGCAACTTTAACTCTATCTGTCTTTGAATTGCACTGGTCAACTATATCCTGAGTTTTCAATTCAAGATTCTTAGCGAGACGCGCATATCTCTCCTTAGCAGTAGAGATCAGCGATATAACTGTATTATCACCCGACGGAATAGGTAATAAATCGAAAGCATCCTGCACTGGGTAGCCTAATAGCGCTTCATTGGGAGACATTCCATTGGTATCACTAGCCATAGAATTGATGCTATGCTGAACCTGTGGAATATATCGATCCCAATTTATATCATTGCACCCTGCAATCATTCTGAGAACCTCAGTTACCTTCCTATTTACCCGTTCCGTTCACATAAAACCCTTAGCTTCTGTTTTATAGGGAATAATAGTGACTTTGTTCACAAATTCTCTCCCATTATCTATAATTAGCACCTCAGGAATCCCATAACGACAAATACACCCATTAAAGAATGCGACTGCCACCTCCTCCGTTGTTTTATGCTTCAAAGTAAAAACCTCTATAAACCTTCTTAATTCGTCTACAACCACCAACAGGTGCCTATGGCCGTAACTAGATTCACAGAAATTGGGCAATAAGTCCATATGGACCCTAGAAAATGGTCTACTGGGAATAGGAAATTAACCCAATTTACAAGAAACGACCCTCGATTGCTTACACTCATTACAAACTGAACAACCTCCCACAAAGTCTTCCGCTGATGTGAGCATATTCTTCCAAAAAAATTGTCCCCGTATATTCTGATACGTCTTCCCAGTACCCAAATGTGGACTGCCAGACCTACAATGAACAATATCCAGAACCGTAGGTACTAAACTCCTAGAGACACCTATTTGCGTCGTACCACCCTTATCCTCACTATTTCTCAGTCTGTATATAATCTTCCTAACCAACAAATTACCCTCTAATTCAAGGCCCGTAAAAGGCAACTTACAACCCTTCCTAACTAATTCTCCCCTAAGAAGCGCTTTTGCGTCTGCCAAAATCTCATCCTCATCCTGTCTGGATTCTACTAATCTAATATTGCAGTCTATGCAATCTCCAGATACATAACATACATGAGAACCATCCGAGTTAGAAAAACTTCTGCCAAGTGCATCCGCTACAACATTATGACTACCCTATATATACCTAAGCTTGGCATCAAAATCCCTAGCTCTTTTAAGGGAAAGATCTGGCTTATTGAAAAGATCCAACAATGGCTTATGATCTGTAAGAACCTCCACTTGATTGCCCATCAATAACATCTTAAAAATGAACCAAACTAGACACTACGGCAAGGTCCTCCTTGTCCACTAGCGACCATAGCCTTTCATTACTACCCTGCGTCTTAAACTTCTTACTGCAAAATGCAATCAGATGGAGTCTTCTTTCGAACTTCTGCATGAGGCAGGCCTCTATGCAATTGTGACCGGCATCTGTCAATAAAATGAAATGACGTTCAAAATCAGGAAACTTCAACACTGGGGGATTAACTAAAGCATCCTTAACATTATGAAAAGCTGACTGCTGTCCATCGCCCCATACAAACTGCACATCGTTCCTCAGAACATCTGTCAAAGGAGACGCTAAAGTAGAAAAACCCTTCATAAACCTACGAAAAAATCCAGCCATGCCCAAGAACGACCGAATCTGTTTCTTATTATTGGGAGTGTGAAAATCTACAATTGCCCAAATTTTATCCTCATTCACTCTAACACCCTCTTTAGAAATGACATGGCCCAAATAGCCTACACTATCTGCTTCTTCAGAAAATTACACTTAGTTAATTTTTTCTTCAAACCTGCTAACCTATGCCTACTAAAAACTTCCTTAAGAACCTCTAAATGTTCCTCTACAAAATCACTGGCGACTAGATGTCATCCATATATACAAAAATGGATTTCCCTAACAAGCCATGCAAAACTGTATTCACTAGACTAGTAAATGTCATAGGACTACCAGACAAACCAAGCAGCATCCACATGAACTCATAATGTCCCTTCGGCAAAGAAAATTCTGTATACTTGGGACTCTCCCCGCTAAGCGGTATTTGCAAGTACCCTTACATCAGATCAATTGAAGAATAAATATTCTTGCCCCCAATCTCACCAAACAAATCTGGCAAACACGCCACAGGGTAACGATCAGGAATGGTTTTCTCGTTCAACTTCCTAAAGTCCACACAAACCCGGACTGAACCAACCCTCTTAGGCACTGCTAACAACGGAAAATTAAGAGATGAGGAACTCGGCCTAACAATGCCTTCCTCATCCCACTTATTAACCTCTTGCTCTGCCTGTTCTCTAATCTTAAAAGGAATCCTATATGTAGAAGGGACAAAAATAGGCTCAGTCTTATCCTTTCAATGACCCTTGTGTTCTAACACATTTGTTAACCGTAACTTGTCCCTTTTAAGTGCGTCTGTGTCCGCAAACTCAGCCAGAACATCTTCCACACTCTCAATATATCCTTTAAAATAAACATTGACTAAATTATCCCTAAAAACCTGCCTCCTAGCTTGTAAGTCTGCTTCTGAAAATTCGCACATGTCCCCAACAATAGCAACTGAATTATCTTCATCAACCCAGTCAACAAAATGGACCACATAATTCCTACAAATGTCAATTTCCTTGTAGGATAAATCTCTTTGGACCATACCTATACACTATAACACCCAAGTATAGTTCCCGCTGCCAACCAAAAATATCTGTTACACAGTCGAGAGGAAATTTCATTGCTTACCTCTTTCTACAAAGTCGAGAAGTCCCATCTATTGGTAGCTTGATAGTGACCGCATCAAAAAGGCTACCAGTAACGTAGCCTTGTACATACACACATGCATCTCTCTCTCTCTCTCTCTCTCTCTCTCTCTCTCTCTCTCTCTCTCTCTCTCTCTCTCTCTCTCAGGTCTACAGTGAAACAAGTGCCACCCAAAATAATTTATTTGACAAAAATCTAACATAACTGGATTGCAAGAAACAAGAGATGAAATAAAATGGAATATTAATGTCCACCAATTGATCAAACATGTTAAAGTCCATCATATTCAACTAATTATTCCTCCTAAACCCTTTCCCCTCAATAGGTCAAAATAAGTCAAAGTCCAGTATATTCCCAATGTACTATTTTCACCTCTTCCTCAGTGAAACATCTCCAAACAGCATGTTCATAATTCTTAATCGACAGGTCTTGAACCACAGAGTCTTCACAGAAGACCTCTCTTAATATTTGGTATTGATCTTCAAGTGACAAGTTGTTTGATAGCTAATCCCTTCACACCCTGGGACTCTCCCCAAAAGAAACACACATACTAACTAATTAACTGGAACCTGTACATTTCCGGTGAACGGACTCACAAAGTCTTGTTGTGAGGCAGGGATGTTCTCGTGTCTCGAGAATACCTGACCCATTTAACATGTATACAGTTTTACTAATTAGGAAATGCGCCAAACAACAGCTAAACATCCTCTTAAGGTTCTTCCCAGTGCCTTTAGCCACACTTATTAATAAAAAATCTACTGTGTATTGCAATTTATAAAATACTTGTGACCTATGAGCTTGTCATATATATATATATATATATATATATATATATATATATATATATATATATATATATATATATATATATATATAAATATATATATATATATATATATATATATATACAGTATATATGTTTATATATTTCTTGATTTATCTTATATATATAAATTATGTATCGATGTTTTATATATTTTCTTATATACTTTAGCTGATTCACAAAGAAAACCACTATAATAGAAAGAATATAACATTTTCTAAATTCCCCGAGAAAAGAATGCATTTAGCAAAATAACATTACAGAAAAATGAGGAACGCTTCCATAAAAAAGTGAATTATTAAATGTGCATATCAAACAGTAGGGAAACATAGGCTAAACGGTAAAAACATGGAAAATTAGCAAGAGAAGTGGAAGAATGAAAAATGTGGAAATCCATAGACGAAGATATAGTGTCAGCATAGGGGAATCAGATGGGTTTTAGATGATATGGTCCTGTAGGAAGAACAGAGGACGATAAACAGATGAAGACATTGTATGATGCTAAAATGTTAAGAGAGAGGAAGAGAAGGCCTAGGGAGTTCAGGATACATAATGTGGAAGAGGCATTGGAGAAGGAAAGCATCTGTATCAACGAAACGCGAAGGTGCCGGCAGGGTAGAGAGGAATGGCGTAGTGTTTGCAGGGGACTCCGATGTGCTACTAATGAGGATTTATTTTGATATATGAAGCAGCTGTTTTGGATATTTTCCGCACAAAAATTCTAAAATTAATACTGTGGCTGTGCATTTTGTTCCGCTTATTTTTCTACTGATCCATATCCCTGTTATGGGAAAGGTTTTAATATAAAAAAAAATTATTCAGATATGTTTTATATTTCAATAATAACTTAAAATCAGCAATAAATGCCATTTTATTTTAAACCAACGTTCTGCACTAACTTTGAAGTGTCTATCTTAAAAACTCTCCACAAATATCGTGTAACTAATTACAACAAGGGGTGATTTCTGCTTCAAAGAGCTTCTATGTTGAATATGAAGTCATTCAGAAGGTATATGTCAGAATGATTAATGATAAATGATAATCAGTTCTGGTGGACAAGCTGATACTTCTAATTCACTGCTGGTTGGCCTGGTCTTGCAAATTTTCACAATCGTTTTATGATAATGAAAAGAGTAACGCATATTGCTATTTAATTTTCATATTCATAAATCACAAATTAATATTGCGAAACTCATTTAGCTATTGAAAAGACAATAGACCTAGCTGAAAGAGAAAGACTTTGCATCCTATAAGCACAGAAGCATATGTTTAACATCATTACTTTTGCTGTTTCCATCGTTTCTAATATTTCATCCTCCTCGAAGCAATATTTTAAAGCTATTACACGCGCAACCAGGTTTGGCTTTCTTTTGCAAGCTTGGAATCGCGTGTGCACGAAATATCTTCTGGAAGAAAGGATGGATCTTCACCGCATAAATATTGAGATGTCAGTTTTGCTTCGCTCACTGATTGTGGTGATTTAAGAACCTGAAAAAGTTCGCAGATTATGAGCGTAAATGTAGGATCTTATTACGATAACATTGTTTCATCAGTTTCAAAAACAGAGAGCTATTAAGGGTTTTCAGCGTTGCTGCCAACGCTGTAATCAGTAGTTTAATTTAATTTGTATCTTTCTGGACGAAAAAGAGTTGAAATTTCTGATAACTCTGACTGGAGAAGTAAAGAAAGATTAATGAGGAATTTAAATTACGAGGACATTTATTAAGGATAATTTTTTCCCTTTGATCATTGGTTATATTGAAATAATTCTGAAATATTCCATACTAAAAGAAGAGGAAAACCTGCTGAGTAGCGTACATTGTGAGTAGATTGCTGTTGTCGTTATCCTTGCATAATTTTTTCCCTAATATTTTAATAAAATAGTAAAATAGATTTTAATTTTCGTTTACCGAGTTCACCTTAGACAGTCCAATTCAGCAAAGATGGTTTAATATAAGTCTGAATGGGATTCTGAGAACAATTAAAATGATCTTTATATCTATAGAAAGAGACCGTGGCAAACAAACAATGATTTAACTTCAGAAAGGAAATAACTGGATTCACGGGAAAGTGACTGAGGTCATTTCAATTACCTAGAAATTAAATCATTCACTTTTATTTCAAGATACCTAAGCTACGGGAGAGGGCCAAAAGTCATGAGAATAACATAAGCACTATGTTGAAGAATGCCCTCTCTCCATTTAAAGCACAATAAAAGGAGAATTATCTTACATCTTCCCAAAACAGCACTGACATATCATGATCACTGACCATCTTATTCACGCCAATTACCATTTCAAAGAATGGAAAATCTATTCTAAAGCGGTTCGCATCAACAGGACAATGGGAACCTCACGGTAACGACAGCAATATTTATCTTTATTTCATTGTTTTCTATATCTTTTATGAGTTCTTCATTGCCTCATAAAAGACGCCAGAAATTTTTCCAGCAAAGCCAAGCAAATGCCGAAGACACTTCCACCGAATTCAAGGATCAGATGTAAATTCCAAAGGATGAAAGCTGCTCAACTAAACCAATAACTTCTATCTCTGTTATTATCTGCATTCGATATTACGATAATCAGCAGTTCCGTTTGTTCGAGCTTCAATAACTGAAATGGTAACGTGATTAAAGGAACGGGGTCTCATTCCCGAAGGCCCATTAAGCTTTTATGAGATGTCCCGAATAGCACTGTTGGGAGAGTGCTCTTCCGTTGATGCTGCGCTAATTCAATAAGGTCTGCCACTTTATATACCAGCAGAGTCTATCGATTAGAATTTTATTTTAACTATGTATCGATATATTTCCTTTTGCCTCTGACTTAAAACAAAATTCACGGCAGACTTTATTTTCTTAAAAAGGCAGTTGCCAACTGTAAATCCCCTGACAGCAGCCAACTGTTGTTGCCAACTGGTACTCCCCATAAGAGGGTTACCTCACGCAGTTCGCTGTAGGAAATACGAAAGGGTTTTTGCAGCGTCCCTTCGATCCCTAGCTGCATCGTCTTTTTAGCCTTCCGCTTTACATCTGTTCCAGCTTCCTTTCTTTCATTATGTTGTCCAACACCTCTAGCTGTCATATATATCAATCAGCAACTGGTATATACATTTATCAGTAATTAGGCTACTATAGGTTAACGTATTACCTAGAGATACATAATTTACTTTTTTTAAGATCTGTAAACGTCCTTCATTATCTGTTCTTTGCTAGCCGTCTTTATAGCTTTTCTGTGATCTGATATATTTATTTTCCAATTTTAATATAATTATAACAAAACAGAAAAGCAATTGTTTTATTTTTTTCTGTAAACGGTGTGTTTTGTTCCAGTAATTTCGAAGGTTCTACCTTGTGAAATGCCGGCCTTTTCCCATACCGTGCTAAAAGGAGAGTGGAGGTCACAGCTTCATATTTTTGCAATACTATGGTAAGGAATAGAATAATATTGTAATACCTATCACTGCATACTTTGTGCCATTCCTGAGCGTATGCAAAGTGCCAACATTTTTCTCAGTTACCGTCCCTCGTCACACTGTTAGTCTGAACTTGGTTTTTGTTAGACCACAAGCCTTCGAGTTTCTGGGATACTGGAACTAAATGCTAAGCTGCTTGTTTAAGTATAATCCATGACAACAACTTTCCTTTTTACTCTTCCTGTTTTTTGCAAGTTTTTTTTGCTACACAAGTTTTCTCATATATATATATATATATATATATATATATATATATATATATATATATATTTTTCTCATGCAGAACTAGACACAAACCAAGATCTATATATATGTATATATATATATATATATAATATATATATATATATATATATATATATATATATATATATATATATATATATATATATATATATATATATATATATATATACATACATGAGCAAGTGTTTCACAGAAATAAATTTCTGGCTCGCACTGGGAACGAACCGCTGTCTCCCGAGTGTCAGGTAGTTGCTAAGATCCTCGATCAAACATCAGAAGAGCGAGAAGGGCAGACACGTAGAAATCAGATGTACTTTATTGCAATGTTTATGAAGATACGTTATTTCGTCATAGAAAGAGATCCTACTGGAAGTTAGACTAAAGGCCGCATGTGATAGGGCCGATAATGAATTTAACATAAACCTCGAAAAAGCAGTGGTTATAGAAATTAGGTCCCTGACTCCCAACTGAACTTTTTCCTAAAAAAAAAAATGCAGTGTTGTACGAGCCAATCTTTTTAATCGTTTTAGTTTTAAGGAACGATGATATTTTTAATATCAAGTTTTTTGACAGAAAAAAAATTACGGGTCCGGGATCTAGCTTTTATAGCCATTGTTTTTTCAACCATTAAGTTAAAATCATTATCGACTCTATAACACAGGGCATTTAACTGACTTCCAGTTAGATCTCTTTCCATGAAGAAATGATAATTATATCTTCAAAAACATTTTGCTGACAACTGCTTTACATCCAAGCTTTTTTTTTTTTTGGCACGTGAACAAAGTTTTGAACCGGGTTTTTATTCCGAAATTTGCTATATCTACTGGTAAAGAATTTCCTCTCTTTTTTATCATACATTTGTCCTTTAATCATTATATGCATATATATATATATATATATATATATATATATATATATATATATATATATATATATATATATATATATATATATATATATATATATATATATATATATATATATATATATATATATATATATATATATATATATATATGTAATATATATTATATATAACACTAAAAAGAGATTATGAACTATAGGCACTAAAAAGAGATTATGAACTATAGGCACCTGAAATGTCAATGGTAGAAATTATTATAGAAATATCAAAATATTCCACATTTGCTGGGATTTATTTAAATTTTCCTAAAACACCTGGTAATCTTATGCTTTTTTTAAATGTACACCAAACACGCAAATATTTAAGCATGTAAGAAAAGCCACTAAAGACTATTAATAGTTTCCATGAGCTTACAGGATAAAAAAAAAAAAAAAAAATTAACCAGTAAAGTAGAAAAAACTTCCGTCCCTTTTTATGAATGATAGAAGGAGAAAGAGACATTTATAATTATTGAAAAGTGATCTTTAAAAATCAGATATAAAAAAAGGGAACGAGAGTAGAAAAAGTGGTTCTAATCTAGGATGAGAGGGGTGAAATGTCACTATAATTCAAAATTCATGTGAGAGGTGCCATACCGGCTATAAACAATTCAGAACGAAAAGGAAAGAGGAAAACAGGACAGATGTGTTTGAAATATTAAAGAGAGAGTAGAGGGGGACGGGATGAAATGATGAAAATAAAAGGCAGACGATTAGAAAATTTTGGTAAAAATATTTCGGAAAGGACAAAACACTGACATGAAAAAATACAGATGAAAAATGACTAAATTTTGTAACTTATTAACATGGCAATTAAAAATGGACAGTATGTCCTTATACATGTAATAAACCATGTAAAACGATACACACATACACACACACACGCACACACACACACACACACCACACACACATATATATATATATATATATATATATATATATATATATATATATATATATATATATATATATATATATATATATATATATACGTGTGTGTGTGTATATATATATAATATATATATATACATATATATATATATATATATATATATATATATATATATATATATATATATATATATATATATAATCAATCTTTTCCAGTGGTACCCATGGGGATGCATAGGTCCTCGATGAACTCACGCCACCAACATTCTGTCCTGGGCTAACACCTCAAGATCTCCCCAACACTCGTCTCCTGCTTCCTGCCCCATTGTCCTTAACCACGTCTCCTTTGGCCTCCCACCCTGGTGTATCTCGTACTATTCCCTGTCTTCTATACACATGGCCTAGCCACTTCCAGCGTAAGAATCTATACGGAGAGGTTGCCTTCAGGTGTTAATAATATTCCATTTCCCAGACTTCTTGGGATGAGCGTGTTATTCCAGTGCCTTTCTCCGACCTACTTGTGACCCACCACAGTCACTAAATAAGTACATAATTTCAATATTTGTAAATTACAAATAAAAGCATATTAAATATTTCCGGAAAAGGGTCGACCTATATGCCCGCTGGGTTAGGAAGAATGTGGGAGAAAGAACAAGACCTTTAGCGATGAAAGTTTCGTCTATAGGGTAGTGAACTCAAGGAGAGCTTGTGTTGTAAGTGGTATAGACGAATGGAGACTACGAATTTTATGAATATAAAGGGAGACAGATTTGAAAGGAACCTAAAATTGGGCAAGACACTGGCGCTTACCGCATTCCTCTTCGCCAGAAAACGTAAAGCAATAAGCCTGGTGTCAAGTTAAGTGTCGTCTCTTAGCCAGTATCATGGGAACAAACAAAATACAAACAAATTTTATCAATGTTTATCTGAAGGCTGATTATGATTAGAAAATGTTTAACACTCATGAAGTCTTGTAAGTATTCAAGACTACATAAAATATTTTGATTCCGCATTGCACTTGAACAAATAAATCTCCAGTCACAAGACAAATATACCCTCATTTGAAACACAAGTATGTTATGTTGAGTCTTATGGATTGAGCAATAACTTTCTTATAATCTTAAGACTTAAGATCTTGAATCAGTTAAGTATTACTAGCATTTTATGTTCTTAATCAAATCTTAATGATTCCCAACTTAAAAATAAGTCATTCTGATTCGAGAAGATGCAACTGCGACTAACAATTCTAAAATGAAACTGTGAATCTGACAATTAAGACCAACTTTTTCCACAATAAGAAAAAGTCAGAACCTCAGGAGAGGAAACCCTCGAGATCACTGCGCACATCAACAGACAAGATTCTTCAAACGGAAGCAACTGGGCCAAACTCTAGAGGGATAGGTGGATTTGACTTAACCCGAATGAAATAGAAATAAAAGAGAAAATATAAATAGAAAATTCAGACGGTCAGACTTCAGACAATCAGAGAGAATGATGTTCTTTGGAAGTTCAGATGAACTATAAGGTAAGGGAAAGGAAAAGAGGCAAGAATGAAAAGCGATATTAGGGAACTATTCTATTGTACGTTACTGCTGAAGTTGCAAAAAAGTATGGCTATGAATAGCAACCGATGCCTATCGCTTCAAAGGGAAGGGGAAAAAATAAAAATAGAAAAAAAAAAAAAACGAGAAAAGCAAAATGGAAAAGGGTGGATGATTGAGGGATTATTCATTTATACTTTAATATGAATGAATAACTACTTAATAAACAAATGAAATGAAGGAAGAGATAAAACTGTAGAAAAGTGTTTCAGCATCCTTCAAATATGGATAATCAACAATTTAGTATATTTATTAATTAGTAAACTTTATAGATTATCAAAGATAAAATTACTCAAGAGTCAAATCATCACTTAAATTAAGAGATAAGAAGTTAAGTAAATTACAAACAAAAGGTTTTTATCTTGATGGACTGTTACTAATGCGGTAAAACCCCAGGAGAGTTTCGGAATCTGAGTGGTTAAAATAAAAACTTTTTTTTATTACCATAAATGCTTCAGGTAACTAATTAATAGTTCACCTTACCTTGAATAAAGAGTTATGGCAAATATCCCGTTTGGCAGCGATTATTGTAAAGGAATCTCAGTTGCTCATGCACTGACAGCAAAACATGTTGAATCTCATCTTAACATACTTTGATATAGACAAAACTTCAGTGGCAATTAACCAACAGAAATGCTTGCTGTAAGCGGATATTTTATTGCATTCAGCTGACTAGACTTGAATTTTGCTCAGTACTTGTAACGAAAATCAACTCATATGCAACTAAATGAATTTTCAACTTTAACCACGTACACAACTTCAAAATATGGCAATGAGAGAGGTGGGACTAATCTCAACTCATTTTAGACCAAAGAGAGAGAGAGAGAGAGAGAGAGAGAGAAAAGAGAGAGAGAGAGAGAGAAGACGATTCAATCTAAAAAGACGATTCAACTCATAGTATGAACAAAGGTAAACTGCAAATATAAAGGATAAATTATCATCATAAATGGCGGAGGTAAATAACTCTAACTTATTTTCTAATACAAAAACCGATGAAACTCGACTTACGATGATGTTATGCAGATTTTATTGATGGAAAAAGTGCGAATTTACAGAGTAATGGCGCGGTGCATCTAGGGCAATTTTCAAATCCATTATAGATCAACATGCATTTCTAAAAGGCTGTAAAATAAAATGCTATTTCAGGCGGCAATTCGAATTTCAAATCTTCTTTTAGCGATAAACTGTCTGGAACATATTTCTTGGAAGATAGATAATTTTTGAGGGTCAAATGTCTCGTACATTACAAGGCTGTCAAAGTGTTTCCGAAGAATTACCGGCTTTCTCTATTCTTATACACATCTGTTGATGATACTACCACATGTTACATGACTGAAAATATGGCCACAGATATGGCATCCAAATTTTTTTTTATTACAGACCACTGTAGCATATAGTAATAACACAAAATTAATACAAATAACATAAAAGCGTATGCCGCATTGGCATTTCATGAAGGTATACAAAAGAA